>NW_022874273.1:0-2111 GCF_010883055.1 Belonocnema kinseyi
AAAAATAAGTCTGAAAATTCTTATAAATCTTTCTTTCATAATAAGAAACAAATTTTTCGATGGAAGTTGCTTTAACTCTAAAGTTCCCTCGATACTTTTTATATGCTGAACTGACAAAACAATGTTACCGCACGGTTTCAATTTTTAATTAAACATTATTAAAGAATAGAAAGTTTCTAAGTTCTTTTTTTGATTTGTAGGCATTGCTAGCGCATATTTCGTGAGTAAATAAAAAAGATCTATTCTGTGACTTTTGATTTATGCGTTTTTCGAGAGGGCAGGCGTAAAGAGCTAGTATGTCAAAATTCGCGAGCGCGCTACAGGCTCATTTTAAAACAAAAATTGTTCAGATGTCTTTATGCGTTCACGAAATATAAATAAATAAATAAAAGATTTAATACACAAATATTAGAATTTAGAATTATTTTCAAAATAATTGGAATTTCGCGAAAAATTGTTATAGATTAAAAAAAACAGTTGCACCTCTATCAAAAAACGTAGCAACTTAGATATCCGAGAGAAAAAATTTTCAGGTTGCTCGTTTTACTTACTTTAAATTATAATAAGAAACTTCCCAGTGGGCACAAAGTTTGGCGACGTCTTTACGACATCGTTACATCTTTACGACAACTTTACGACGTCCTATGTACATGTCGTTATGGATGATAGGATGTCGTAAAGATGCCGTAACGATGTCGTAAAGACGTCCCCAAATCTTGTGCCCACTGGGTTGAACAAATAGTCATTTGTGACACAAGTGCGCAAAATATATGACTGTGTGCAAATGTTTATTTTGGAGCAGAAGCCGAAATCATGTTCTTTATTACCTAAAAAAGTTCGTAAATCAATTTTTATATTCAGCGTATTTTATACCAAAGTTGCAAATGTTCTTGGTTTGGAGCCTCATTAAGAAATTTTTAAATGTCATTCGATGAACAATTTTTAGATTTTTTTGCTTCAAATCCAGTGGACTGTCTTGTCAAAAATGCAGTAGGATTTTCATTGGTTTCCTGTTTTGCACAATTATGGTTAGGTAATGTTGATTTTAATATGGAATACTGAGACCAACGAGTGCAAGGTTTCACTGTTTTAACCACTCTATAGATTTCCAATACATTTTCGAAAAGCAATTTTTTTTCTGTGTACTTCATGTACTTCATAAACCGGGCATACGCTGAATTATAGGCTTTTTTAATTTATCGGGCATTAAATTTTCTGATTCATTATTGGCTTCTTGTACTACATCTGGTGGAATACACAGATTCTGACTATGAACAGATTATAACTCAGAACTATTGGAATTCATCATTATTCACCAACAGAAGGGAGTAATAATTCGAGAAACTTAAACAAAAAAGATTTCCGAGTACTAGCTGTTACCCGCAACATCACTGTTACAACTGTTAGACTAAAATTTTGCCCATTAACAAATGGGTTTTCCCGCATCCCCTCAAATAGCACCTGTATACAGTATAAAGTCTCATCCACAATATTTAATGTGCGAACTTACAAAAGTCCTTGAAAATCCATTTTCTGCACATTTATATTCCAAAAAAAATTCTGATCCAAATCACGATCATAACTCTTTTAGAAATTCCCCATTTGCAGTGAAATTTTTTTTTTTCAAAAATTTCTGGAGTGAAATTGTTGAAAATAATGCGCATATATTATTCATCTGAAATCGTATAAAAAAGACATAACATCTTTTTGTATTGCTGGTCTTCTGTTGAGTTATGATTATTTGTATTTTTTTACCCAAATGAAGGAATAATAATAAATCTACCATAATGTTAAAATTTATCAATATCATCAGTATTAATGTCATATATTATTCATTTCAGCAGTGAAGCCAAATTTTCGTTAGATTTTTTTCATTTCATGTCCAGGAATGGACTATGAAATATTGTATTTTTAAAAACTATTCTTCAAACATTGAATGTACTTGTACGAGACTTTTTTCAAGTTCAATCCCTATTTATTCACCTTCACGCGTCTAGAACGTGAAAGAAGACAAGATTTTTGAATACAACATGCTTTATAAATTGTTAATTTATTTTCTATACCATATATACTATAATTTCAAATTCTTCATAAGAAGCTTAAACATTTTT
>NW_022874274.1:0-1488 GCF_010883055.1 Belonocnema kinseyi
GGAATCGTGAGGAATTTTTTCGTCGATTTGTGACTGTGGATGAAACATGGAGACACCATTACACTCCTGAGACAAAGGAACAATCCAAACAGTGGATTTCCATAGTCGAACCAGCTCCAAAGAAGGCAAAGACCGTAAAGTCAGCTGGTAAGGTTATGGCTACAGTTTTTTGGGATGCACGTGGAATTATACTTATTGATTACTTGGAAAAAGGGTAAAACAATCACTGGTGAATATTATGCATCATTATTAGAGCAGCTGAAAGAAGAAATAAAAAAAAAACGACCACATTTGGCGAAAAAAAAAATTCTCTTTCATCACGACAACGCCCGAGTTCACACATGCTTCGTTTCAATAGCTAAAATTGAAGAACTAAAATTCGAATTGGTCGAACACCCACCGTATTCACCAGATTTAGCCCCCAGTGACTTTTTCTTATTTCCAAACTTGACAAAATGGCTCGGTGGACAGAGATTTCCAGACAACGAAGACGTCATTGCCTCTGTAAGTGCTTATTTTGAGGAACTTCCGAAAACGCACTTTTCTGAAGGATTAAAAAAACTTTAAAAGCGATTGACCAAGTGTATCGAGCTCCAAGGAGATTATGTTGAAAAATAAAAAAAAATTTAACCAAAAAAAATTGTTTTTATACTTCATTCCAAGGACTTATTGAACTACCCTCGTATCAACTGTACATCTTCTTGAGTTGAAAAGTCGATTATTTCACTAAGAGTTGAACTACTTTTTAAAAAAATACGTTTTTTTAACAAGGTTTTTTAATTATGGTTGAAAATTTAACTATTTGGTTGAAAGTGTAACTCTTTCATTGAAAACTCATATTTTTTGCTTAAAAAATTGAACTTTTTGTAGATAATTCGTCTTTTTTACTTTAAAATTAAATAATTTCTTTAAAAATTCATGTATTTTGTTTAAGATTTGTCTTTTTTTGTAGATAATCAATTTTCTTGGTCGAAAATTCATCTGATTGGTTGAAAATTTAACAACTTTGTTTAAAATTAATTTTTTTGTTAAAAATTATTTATCTTTATCTGAAAATGTAACTAGTATATGATTGATTGTATATATTGGTTAAGTTGGAGAATCGTTTTTTTTTATAGGACATTAATCTTCTTGGTCAAAAATTCACCTTTTCCCTTGAAAATTTAACAATTTTGTTTAAAATTTTTTTTCTTGTTCAATTCAATTTTGTAGCACAGTTTTTATCTGGAAATTGTACTATTCCATTTTTGGTTGAAGCTTTATCCTATACATTGTATTAGTTAAAACACCAATTATTTGATAGAAATTTAATTTATTTTGTTGAAAAGTAAACTTTTGGGTTGAAAATTGGTTTATTGTGTTAATTGGATTTTTTTCCTAAAATTAAAAAAAACTGCAAAATAAAAAAATTGCCTTAAAATCGTCTTGATTCCTTTTTTTTAAGTTTTAAAATCTTTTCAAATACTCACTTAAAATTAATTTTGCAAA
>NW_022874275.1:0-1359 GCF_010883055.1 Belonocnema kinseyi
AAATGTTAAAAATGACCATTTTGATTGTCGATATTTGAAAATATAAAAACGTCAAAAATTCTCTTTTTTTATCTCACTAATTATAGAGGGAGTGAGAACGTTTGGCAAGACCACTAAAAACCACCCTTAATACAACCACACCGAAAATGTTAAAAATAACCATTTTGATTGTCGATATTTGAAAATATAAAAACGTGAAAAATTATCTTTTTTTACCTAACTAATTATAGAGTGAGTGAGAAAGTTCGGCAAGACTCCTAAAGACCACCCTTAAAATAACCACACCCAAAATGTTAAAAATGACCATTTTGATTGTCGATATTTGAAAATATAAAAACGTCAAAAATTCACTTTTTTTGTCTCACTAAGTATAGAGGGAGTGAGAACGTTCGGCAAGACCCCTAAAAACCACCCTTGATACAACCATACCTAAAATGGTAAAAATGACAATTTTGATTGTCAATATTTGAAAATATAAAAATTTCAAATATTCTCTTTTTTTATCATTATAGTTATAGAGGTAGTGAGAACGTTCGGCAAGACCCCTAAACACCACCCTTAATACAACCACACCTAAAATGTTAAAAATGACAATTTTGATTGTCGATATTTGAAACTAAAGAAACGTCAAAAATTCTCTTTTTTTATCATTATAGTTATAGAGGGAGTGAGAACGTTCGGCAAAACCCCTAAAAACCACCCTTAATATAACCACACCTAAAATGTTAAAAATGACCATTTTGCTTGTCGATATTTGAAAATATAAAAACGTCAAAAATTCTCTTTTTTTATCTCACTAATTATAGAGGGAGTGAGAACGTTCGGCAAGACCCCTAAAAACCACCCTTAATATAACCACACCTAAAATGTTAAAAATGACAATTTTGATTGTCGACATTTGAAAATAAAGAAACGTCAAAAATTCTCTTTTTTTATCATTATAAGTATAGAGGGAGTGAGAGCGTTCGGCAAGACCCCTAAAAACCACCCTTAATATTACCACATATAAAATGTTAAAAATGACCATTTTGATTGTCGATATTTGAAAATATAAAAACGTCAAAAATTCTCTTTTTTTATCTCACTAATTATAGAGGGTGTGAGAACGTTCGGCAAGACCCCTAAAAACCACCCTTAATATAACCACACCTAAAATGTTAAAATGACCATTTTGATTGTCGATATTTGAAAAAAAAGAAACGTCAAAAATTTCGTTTTTTTATCATTATAGTTATAGAGCGAGTGAGAACGTTCGGTAAGACCCCTAAAAACCACCCTTAATATAACCACACCTAAAATGTTAAAAACGACCATTTTGATGGTCGATATTGGAAAATATAAAAACGTCAAAAATTCTCT
>NW_022874276.1:0-2299 GCF_010883055.1 Belonocnema kinseyi
ACATATTTCATGGCATGAAATGACATATTTCATGGCATGACATGACATATGACATGACATATGACACGACATAACATGACATATGACATGACATATGACATGCCATATGACATGACATATGACATGACATATTACATGACCTATGACATGACATATGACATGACATATGAAATGACATATTTTATGGCATGACATGGCATATGACATGACATGACATATGACACGACATGAAATATGAAATGACATGACATATGACATGACATCACATATGACACGACATGACATATGATATGACATATGGCATGACATATGACGTGAAATATGAAAAGACATGGCATGACAGTACATATGATATGACATTTGGCACAGCATATGACATGACATATGCCACTGCATACGACGTGACATATGACATGCCATATAAAATGACATGGAATATGACATACCATGACATATTACACGACATGACATGAAATGGCATGCCATATGAAATGACATATTTCAGTGCATGACATGACATATGACATGACATGACATATGACACGACATGACATGACATATGACATGACATATGACCTGACATTTGACATGACATAAGACATAACATATGACATGACATATGGCATGACATATGACAAGACATATGACATGACATATGACATGACATATGGCATGACATATGACATGACATATGACATGACATATGACATGACATATTACATGACATATGACATGACATATGAAAAGACATAATTTATGGCATGACATGACATGACATATGACACGACATGAAATATGACACGACATGAAATATGAAATGACATTACATATCACATGACATGACATATGACACGACATGACATATGATATGACATATGGCATGATATATGGCATGACATATGACATGACATATAGCATGACATGTGACATGAAATATTACAAGACATGGCATGACAGTACATATGACGTGACATATGCCACTGCATATGACGTGACATATGACATGCCATATAAAATGACATGAAATATGACATCCCATGACATAACACGACATGACATGACATTACACGACATGACATGGCACGACACATGACACGACATATGGCACGGCATATGACATGACATATGACACGAAATATGAAAAGACATGGCATGACAGTACATATGACATGACATTTGGCACAGCATATGACATGACATTTGGCACAGCATATGACATGACATATGCCACTGCATATGACGTGACATATGACATGCCATATAAAATGACATGAAATATGACATCCCATGACATATTACACGACATGACATGACATGGCATGACATATGAAATGACATATTTCATGGCATGAAATGACATATTTCATGGCATGACATGACATATGACATGACATATGACACGACATGACATGACATATGACATGACATATAACATATGACATGACATTTGACATGACATATGACATGACTTATTACATAACATATGACAAGACATATGACAGGACATATGACGCGACACATGCCACGACATATGACATGAGATATGACAAGGCATATGACGTGACATATGGCACGACATATGACACGACATATAACACGACATATGACACGACATATGACACGACATATGACATGACATATGACAAGGCATATGACGTGACATATGACATGACATATGACAAGGCATATGACGTGACATATGCCATGACATATGACATGACCTATGACATGACATATGACATAACTTATGACATGAAATATGACAAGAATTTGCATGACACGACATATTAAATGACATGACATATGTAATGACATATGACATGACATATGACATGACATATGACAAGACATATGACATGACCTGTGACATGAGATATGACATGAAATATGACAAGAAATGGCATGACAGTACATATGACATGACATATGGCACGGCATATGGCATGACATATGCCACTGCATATGACGTGACATATGACATGCCATATAAAATGACATGAAATATGACATCCCATGACATATAACACGACATGACATGACACGACATGGCATGACATATGAAATGACATATTTCATGGCATGACATATGACATGACATATGCCACGACATGACATGACATATGACATGACATATGATATGACATATGACATGACATATGACATGACATATGACACGACATATGACACGACATATTATATGACATATGACATGACATATGACATGACATATGACAAGGCATATAACATGACATGACATATGACATGACATATTACATGAAATATGACATGACATATGACA
>NW_022874277.1:0-1045 GCF_010883055.1 Belonocnema kinseyi
ACATATTATCTTTTGTGTCAAACATGTATAAACTTTTTTTCAACTCTATGAGTCAAACAACATATCGTTGGAATCGTTATAATTCGTAGATTTCGAATATCACATTTGTGATTTACTAAGTGGGAAATTTAAAAAATTTTATATTCCATATTTTAGGCCTCATTAGGAACAAATGCTGCCCGCTGACCAAGCTCACTGGCAGCAGCTCGACAGGTTCAGTAGACGCCGCGTAGTGGGGGAACGGTTACACAGGTAGCTGTGGCGGAATTGTCATCTGCCCGAAAATTCTACAAAAATAAAATATTCCAAATAGAAAATGTAGTAATTAGAAAATTACAGTATCAGATAGTTTGTTATTTCAGAAATTATATCACGTAAATTTTATATTGTGCTTCTTTTTCAAATTCAGTAATATCATAATCTGTATAGGAAGTTTTATTATTTAGGAATTTTTAAATTGTAGAGTTTTAAATTGTCGTCAATTTTCTAATTCCTGAAATTCAAAATTTTTTTTTAATTAACAAAAGTTCAAACTTAGCATTATTTTTCGAGTGTTTTGGTAGAAAAAAAACACTTTTTTACCGAAATCTACGGAAAGATAAATTGATTAATAATCACTTTTATTTTATTGGTATTAAAACTGTAGTTTCGAATATAATTTAATTTCGAGAGAAGCCCGAAAAATAGGAAAGTATATCAATCAACATTAAATAAAAAAAGTGCAAATTCTGCATTATTTTTCGAGTGTTTTGGTAGAAAAAAACACTTTTTTACCGAAATCTACGGAAAGATAAATTGATTAATAATCACTTTTATTTTATTGATATTAAAACTGTAGTTTCGAATATAATTTAATTTCGAGAGAAGCCCGACAAATAGAAAAGTATATCAATCAACATTAAATAAAGAAAAGTGCAAATTTTGCATTATTTTTCGAGTGTTTTTGTAGAAAAAAACACTTTTTTACCGAAATCTATGGAAAGATAAATTGATTAATAATCACTTTTATTTTATTGATATTAAAACTGTAGTTTCGAATATAATT
>NW_022874278.1:0-1070 GCF_010883055.1 Belonocnema kinseyi
GGAATTAATTTTTAATCAAAAAAGATGAATTTTCAATAAAAAAATATGAATTTTTTACAAAAGTATAAATTTTTGACAAAAAACGATGAATTTTTCAAAAAATCGTTGAATATTCACAAAAAGTATGTTTTTTAAGTGAAAGAGATTATTTCTTAAACATAAATACAATAATAGACTTTTCAAATAAAAGTTATTAATTTTCAATCAAAAAAGATAAATTTTCAATAAAAGAATATGAATTTTTTACAAAAGTATCCATTTTCGACCAAAAAAAATAATGAATTTGTCAAAAAAATCGTTGAATTTTCACAAAAAGTATGCTTTTTAAGTATAAGAGATTATTTTGTAAGCAAAAATACAATAATAGACTTTTCTAATAAAAGAAATTAATTTTTAATCAAAAAAGATGAATTTTCAATAAAAAAAAATATGAATTTTTTACAAAAGTATAAATTTTTGACAAAAAACTATGACTTTTTCAAAAAAATCGTTGAATTTTCACAAAAAGTATGTTTTTTTAATTTAAAGGGATTATTTCTTAAACAAAAATACAATAATAGACTTTTCACATAAAAGGAATTAATTTTTAATCAAAAAAGATGAATTTTCAATAAAAAAATATGAATTTTTTACAAAAGTATAAATTTTTGACAAAAAACGATGAATTTTTCAAAAAAAAAAATCGTTAAATTTTAACAAAAAGTATGCTTTTTAAGTATAAGAGATTATTTCTTAAGCAAAAATACAATAATAGACTTTTCTAATAAAAGGAATTAATTTTTAATAAAAAAAGATGAATTTGCAATTAAGAAATATTAATTTTTTACAAAAGTATAAATTTTTGACAAAAAACGATGAATTTTTCAAAAAAATCGTTGAATTTTCACAAAAAGTATGTTTTTTTAATTTAAAGGGATTATTCCTTAAACAAAAATACAATAATAGACTTTTCTGATAAAAGGAAGTATTTTTTAATCAAAAAAGATGAATTTTCAATAAAAAAATATGAATTTTTTACAAAAGTATAAATTTTTGACAAAAAACTATGACTTTTTCAAAAAAATCGTTGA
>NW_022874279.1:0-3180 GCF_010883055.1 Belonocnema kinseyi
ACTGGTATTTATTCAAAAGAATTGTAAACTGTCTTGAAAATGGGGATTTAAAAAATTCAAATAAATTCCGAGCTGGAACTGGGAATTTTTTAAAAGAATGAAATCTAATTCTAATTTAAAACGGAATATTTTTGAAAAAATTGAAATTATGAATTATAACATGGAATTTAAGAGAAAAATTCTAATTCTTTGTTGAAACGGAGAATTTTCGAAAAGAAATAAAATTCGGAATTGGAACTGGATGCTTGACCAAAGAATTCTAATTCTTAGTTGAAGCAGAGAACTTCAAATTTTAACCAAATCTAAATTGAAACTGGTATTTATATTTATATTATTTATATTATAATTCTAAGTTGAAACGGAACATTTTCGAGACAAAAATTAAAATTATAAATTGGAACAGGGAATTTTACAGAAAAATTATAATTCTTTGTTGAAACGAAGAATTTTAAAAAAGGAATAAAATTCGGAATTGGATGAGGAAAATTTTCCAAAGAATTGTAATTCTCAGTTGAAGCAGAGAATTTCAAATTTTAACCAAATCTGAATTGAAACTGGTATTTATTCAAGAGAATTGTAAATTGTCTTGGAAATGGGAATTTAAAAAATTTAAATAAATTCCGAGCTGGAACAGGGAACTTTTTAAAAGAATGAATTCTAATTCTAATTTGAAACGAAATCTTTTTGAAAAAAATTAAAATTATGAATTGGAACAGGGAATTTTACAGAAAAATTATAATTCTTAGTTGGAACGAAGAATTTTCAAAAAGGAATAAAATTCGGAATTAGAACAGGAAATGTTTCCAACGAATTCTAATTCTGAGTTGAAGCAGAGAATTTCAAATTTTAATCAAATCAAAATTGAAATTGGTATTTATTCACAGAATTGTAAATTGTCTTAGAAATGGGAATTAAAAAATTTAAATAAATTCTGAGCTGGAACAGGGGATTTTTTAAAAGAATAAATTCTAGTTCTAAGTTGAAACGGTAAATAAAAAAAATTTTGAATTAGAGCCGGGAATTTTAAAGAAAAATTCTAATTTTTAGTTTAAACAGAGAATTCTCGAAAAGGAATAAAATTCGGGATTGGAACAGGAAGTTTTTCTGAACAATTATAATTCTGAGTTGAAGCAGAGAATTTTAAATTTTAACCAAATTTGAAATTTTTGAAAATTTGAAAAAAATTTTGAAAATTGAAAAAATTGAAACTTGTATTTATTCAAAAGAATTGTAAATTGACTTGAAAATAGGAATTTAAATTTTTTAATAAATTCCGAGCTGGAACAGGGAACTTTTTAAAAGAATGAATTCTAATTCTAATTTGAAACGGAATATTTTTGAAAACGATTGAAATTATGAGCTGGAACATGGAATTTCACAGAAAAATTATAATTTTTAGTTGAAACGCAGAATTTTCGAAAAGGAATAAAATTCGGAATTGGAATAGGAAATTTTTCCAAAGAATTCTAATTTTCAGTGCAAATAAAGAATTTTCTTAAAGAATCAATTGAAAATCGAATTTTTTAAACAAAATTATTATTCCATGTGGAAACGAGGTATTTTCGAAAACGAAAAAAATTCTGAATTGAAACTGATATTTATCCAAAAGAATTGTAAATGGTCTTGGAAATGGGAATTTGAAACATTTAAATAAATTCTAGTTGAAGCAGGATATTTTTGAAAAAAATTAAAATTCTGAATTGGAACTGGAAATTAGACCAAAGAATTCTAATTCTTAGTTGAAGCAGAGAATTTTCGAAAAGGAATAAAATTCCGGATTTAAACAAGGAATTTTTCAATTTTTATTTGATTTTCAGCTAGAACTGGAATTTTTACAGGAGAATAACAATTCTGAATGGAAAAATAAATTTTTTAAGCCAAATTATAATTCTGGGTTGAAAAGAGATATTTTCGAATAAAATTTCAATTGTGAATTGAAACAGGGAATTCTACAAAAATTCTAATTCTTAGTTGAAATGAAGAATTTTCGTAAAGAATTAAAATTCCGGTTTTGAACTGAAAATTTTCAATTTTTGACCAATTCTGAGATGGAATTTGAATTTATCCAGCAAAATAGCAATTTTCAATGGAAAATTGAATTTTTCAAACAATATTTTTATTCTGTGTTGAAACGAGGTATTTCCGAAAAATTTTAATTTCGAATTTAAACAGGAAATTTTCAACTAATCGTGAGCTGGAATTAGAATGTTAATTTGGTTAAAATGGTATATTTATCAAAGTTTTGGAATTCATAAATTATTTATTTATTAGTTATTTATTATTTATATATAATTTTAAATTGTATTGTGTCTTTCAAAACAAAATTGTTGAATGAAACAATTGTTAAACTTCATTTTTGAAAGTTTAAAATTCAAGAGTTTCACTTTGAGTGTTTTCATTTGCAGTTCAGTTTTTATAACTTCGAATGGAACAATTTTTAGGCTTAGCGTTTGATTTTCTAAATATCATTGACGTGAAAAATTTCAACTAAGAATTAGAATTTTTCTTTAAAATTCCATGTTCCAATTCATAATTTTAATTTTTTCAAAAAGATTCCGTTTTAAATTAGAATTAGAATTCATTCTTTTAAAAAGTTCCCTGTTCCAGCTCGGAATTTATTTAAATTTTTTAAATTCCCATTTCCAAGACAATTTACAATTCTCTTGAATAAATACCAGTTTCAATTGTGATTTGATTAAAATTTGAAATTCTCTGCTTCAACTCAGAATTAGAATTCGTTGGAAACATTTCCTGTTCTAATTCCGAATTTTATTCATTTTTGAAAATTCTTCGTTCCAACTAAGAATTATAATTTTTCTGTAAAATTCCATGTTCCAAATCATAATTTTAATTTTTTTCAAAAAGATTCCGTTTCAAATTAGAATTAGAATTCATTCTTTTAAAAAGTTCCCTGTTCCAGTTCGGAATTTATTTAAATTTTTTAAATTCCCATTTCCAAGACAATTTACAATTCTCTTGAATAAATACCAGTTTCAATTCAGATTTGGTTAAAATTTGAAATTCTCTGCTTCAACTGAGAATTACAATTCTTTGGAAAAATTTCCTCTTCCAATTCCAAATTTTATTCTTTTTCGAAAATTCTCCGTTTAAACTAAAAATTAGAATTTTTATTTAATATTCCCTGCTCTAATTCAAATTTTTTTATTTACCGTTTCAACT
>NW_022874280.1:0-3235 GCF_010883055.1 Belonocnema kinseyi
TATCGGGAATTTTCGAGGAGCCCAAAAATCAGATACTGTGTTTCCATTAAAAACTTCTAAAAAAATTGGTTTGCAGACAAAGTTGTATTTACGTGGAAGAGAAGGGTGGATTTTTGACGTTAAGGGTTGAAGCCCAAAAATCATATCGGGTATTTTCGAGGAGCTCAAAAATCAGAGTCTGTAGATCCATTAAAAAAATCTAAAACAATTGATTTGCAGACAAAGTTGTATTTACGTGGAAGAGAGGGGTGGATTTTTGACTTCAAGTGTTGATGCTCAAAAATCATATCGGGTATTTTCGAGAAGCCCAAAAATCAGAGACTGTATTTCTATTGAAAAATTCTAGAACAATTTATTTGCAGACAAAGTTGTATTTACGTGGAATAGAAGTTTTGATTTTTGACGTTAAGGGTTTAAGCCCAAAAATCATATCGGGTATTTTCGAGGAGCCCTAAGATCAGAGAATGTATTTTCATTGAAAAATTCTAGTACAATTTATTTGCAGACAATATTGTATTTACGTGGAAGAGTGGGGTTGATTTTTGACGTTAAGGGCTGAAGTTCAAAAATCATATCGGGTATTTTCTAGGAGCCCAAATATCAGCAACTGTATTTCCTTTGAAAAAATTCTAGAAAAATTGATTTGCAGACAAAGTTGTATTTACATTGAAGAGAGGGGTTGTTTTTTGACGTTAAGGGCTAAAGCCCAAAAATCATAAAGAGTATTTTCGAGGATCCCTAAAATCAGAGACTGTATTTCCATTGAAAAATTCTAAAAAAATTGATTTGCAGACAAAGTTGTATTTACGTGGAAGGGAGGAGTGGATTTTTGACGTTAATGGTTGAAGACAAAAAATCATATCGGCTATTTTCGAGGAGCCCAAAAATCAGAGACTCTATTTCCATTGAAAAATTCTAAAAAAATTGATTTGCAGACAAGGTTGTATTTACGTGGAAGAGAAGGGTGGATCTTTGACGTTAAGGGTTGAAGCGCAAAAATCATATCGTGTATTTTCGAGGAGCTCAAAAATCAGAGTCTGTAGATCCATTAAAAAAATCTAAAACAATTGATTTGCAGACAAAGTTGTATTTACGTGGAAGAGAGTGGTGGATTTTTGACTTCAAGGGTTGAAGCTCAAAAATCATATCGGGTATTTTCGAGAAGCCCAAAAATCAGAGACTGTATTTCTATTGAAAAATTCTAGAACAATTTATTTGCAGACAAAGTTGTATTTACGTGGAATAGAAGGGTTGATTTTTGACGTTAAGTGTTTAAGCCCAAAAATCATATCGGGTATTTTCGAGGAGCCCTAAGATCAGAGACTGTATTTTCATTGAAAAATTCTTGTACAATTTATTTGCAGACAAAGTTGTATTTACGTGGAAGAGTGGGGTTGATTTTTGACGTTAAGGGTTGAAGTTCAAAAATCATATCGGGTATTTTCGAGGAGCCCAAATATCAGCGACTGTATTTCCATTGAAAAAATTCTAGAAAAATTGATTTGCAGACAAAGTTGTATTTACATTGAAGAGAGGGGTTGTTTTTTGACGTTAAGGGCTAAAGCCCAAAAATCATAAAGAGTATTTTCGAGGATCCCAAAAATCAGAGACTGTATTTCCATTGAAAAATTCTAAAAAAATTGATTTGCAGACAAAATTGTGTTTACGTGGAAGAGAGGGGTGGATTTTTGACGTTAAGGGTAGATGCCCAAAAATCATATCGGGTATTTTCGAGGAGCCCTAAATTCAGAGTCTGTATTTCCATTGAAAGATTCTGAAAAAATTGATTTGCAGACAAAGTTGTATTTACCTGGAAGAGAGGGGTGGATTCTTGACGTTAAGGGTTGAAGCCCAAAAATCATATCGGGTAGTTTCGACGAGTCCAAAAATCAGAGACTGTATTTCCATTGCAAAATTCTAAAAAAATTGATTTGCAGACAAAGTTGTATTTACGTGGAAGGGAAGGGTGGATTTTTGACGTTAAGGGTTGAAGCCAAAAAATCGTATCGGCTATTTTCGAGGAGCCCAAAAATCAGAGACTGTATTTCCATTGAAAAATTCTAAAAAAATTGATTTGCAGACAAAGTTGTATTTACGTGGAAGAGAGGGGTGGATTTTTGACGTTAAGGGTTGAAGCCCAAAAATCATATAGGGTATTTTCTAGGAGCCCAAAAATCAGAGACTGTATTTCTATTGAAAAATTCTAGAACAATTTATTTGCAGACAAATGTGTACTTACGTGGAAGAGAGGGGTTGATTTTTGACGTTAAAGGCTAAAGCCCAAAAATCATATTGGGTATTTTCAAGGATCCCAAAAATCACAGACTGTATTTCCATTGCAAAATTCTAAAAAAATTGATTAGCAGACAAAGTTGTATTTCCGTGGAAGGGAGGGGTGGATTTTTGACGTTAAGGGTTGAAGCCAAAAAATCATATCGGCTATTTTCGAAGAGGCCAAAAATCAGAGACTGTATTTTTATTGAAAAATTCTAGTACAATTTATTTGCAGACAAAGTTGTATTTACGTGGAAGGGAGGGGTTCATTTTTGACGTTAAGGGCTAAAGCCCAAAAATCATATAGATTATTGTCGAGGACCCCAAAAAGCAGAGACTGTATATCCATTGAAAAATTATAAAAAAATTGATTTGCAGACAAAGTAGTATTTACGTGGAAGAGAGGGGTTTCTTTTTGACGTTAAGGGTTGAAGCACAAAAATCATATCGGGTATTCTCGAGGATCCCAAAACTCAGAGACTGTATTTGTATTGAGAAATTCTGGAACAATTTATTTGCAGACAAAGTTGTATTTACGTGGAAGAGAAGGGTTGATGTTTGACGTGAAGGGTTTAAGCCCAAAAATCATATCGGGTATTTTCGAGGAGCCCTAAAATCAGAGACTGTATTTCTATTAAAAATTCTAGAACAATTTATTTCCAGACAAAGTTGTATTTACGTGGAAGAGAGTGGTTGATTTTTGACGTTAAGTGTTGAAGCCCAAGAATCATATCGGGTATTTTCGATTAGCCCAAAAATCAGAGACTGTGTTTCTATTGCGAAACTCTAGAACAATTTATTTGCAGCCAAAGTTGTATTTACGTGGAAGAGAAGGGTTGATGTTTGACATTAAGGGTTTAAGCCCAAAAATCATATCGGGTATTTTCGAGGTGCCCAAAAATCAGAGACTGTATTTCTATTTAAAAAATCTAGAACAATTTATTTGCAGACAAAGTTGTAT
>NW_022874281.1:0-1064 GCF_010883055.1 Belonocnema kinseyi
CAGTGAGTATAATTTCATGTTTTGACACGTCTGGCTTGTAACGAGTTCGGGAATCAGTTTTTCGTATAGAATAATAATCTACAACTCCTAATTTGACTAGCAAAAACATCGGTTGGCAAAACAATCGGTTGGCAAAAAAATCTGGAATTTTATTACCGACTAGAAAAAAATCGAAAATCTATTATTCGTATAGCAAAATATTTTGGAACTCTCTATTAGAGTAGAAAAGAACATCCAGAAATTTGCTTTCTAGGAGTAAAAAATGGAGAATCTATTATTCTTGTAGCATAATCATTTAGAACTTCGAATTTAAGTAGCAAAAAAATATAGTAGTTTATTTTTAAGAAGCGAAAAAATCGGGAATTTATTATGCTTGTAGAAAAAAAATTTGGAATTCGAATAGAAACGAAAATCCGGAACTTTACTCCCAAAGAGCAAAATCATGGGAAATCTGTTATTTGCGTCGCAGAATAATCTAGAACTACATACAAATTCAAGTAGAAAATAAATCCAGTAGCTTATTTTCGAGGAGGAAAAAATTCGGGGATCTATTACATGTATAAACGAATATTCTATAAATTCTACTTCGAGTTGAAAAAAAATTCTTTACTTTAATTTCGAGGAGAAAAAAGGCAGGAATCTATTGTTTGCGTAGGGAAATAATTTAGAACTTCAAATTGAAGTAGCTAAAAAATCCACTACTTTTTTGGGTGGAGCAAAAAAATCGGAAATTTCATACTCGTATAGCATTTTGCTCAAAAATCAAACTTGTTTGTTGAAGATTTCCATTTTTGAATAAAAATTCATTTTTTGGGTAGAAAATTTTTAGGCGCAAATTTCAAATCTCTCTTTTGTCTTAGAGATTCAATATTTAGTTAAAAATTCAATTGTCTGTGATTCAAGTTATTTTTTGTTTGTTTAAAAACTTGATTATTTGCTTAAAAATTCTTCTTTGTGGGTTAAAAATTAAACTCTTTTGTGCTAAATTCATCTCTTTTGTTAGAAGATTGTTCTTTTTTATTTGCAAGTGCACAAATGTTGTGAAGAAGTCATCATTTTTGGTT
>NW_022874282.1:0-1078 GCF_010883055.1 Belonocnema kinseyi
AATCTTTTTGAAGTATTATTTCAGTATAAAATATTCCATTTTTAATCTATTTGGTTTGGAAATAAAAAAAAAACAATTTTCAATAGTAAACAATTTGAAAATAGTCACAATTTTAGAATGACAAATTTAAACTTGGAATGTTGCGATTATAATTGTTTAATTTTTTTATTTGTATTTCGAAGGTAAAAGTATTTCATTTTGATTCTTAAAGAACAGCTAAATAAGCATTAATTTAGAAAAAAATCAAATAAGCTGAAAGTTTCTGAATGTTAAAAAGAAAAGAACAAAATTTGGAGCTCCTCAAGAATTTTGAAATACTAGGAAAACAATACAAATTTGTGGGTAGATTTAAAATTATTTTTTATTTCGAAAAAGTACATAACTCAAAGAGAATGTTTAAAAATATTTCAAAACATTTCAAATGATTTACAATATTCGAAAAAATCTGGAAGCTCTTAAAAAAATTTTGTGTGCAGAATTTTACAAAAATGTTCGGAAAAATATGTCTAAAAGACATATAAAAGTTCGGAAAAATTTCTAAAATAATTTTAAAAGAGAATAGATACTTTTGATGATTTTGAAATGTTTTCAAATGTTGACTTTTTATTTTGAAAAATTACATAATTTTAAGAGGTGGTATAAAAATATGGGACCACTGACAAAAATTCCGAAAGAGATGAATGAAAAATCCCAAAAAATGAAATCTCCGGCACCTGAATAATAATTTTATAAAAATTGTATTAAAAAATACATTAAAAAATACGTGTGCTTTGAAAGAAAAAAATGTTTTGCATAAATTTTCTTCGTACGTACATAATAAAATTTTTGAAACAAACTTTGCAGGGTTCAATTTAACAACGATTTATATCAAAATTTATTTTTATTTATTTTTTTTTTTTATTAATAAAAAATTCGATTTTTCAGAACTTTTTTATGTTTTTTTCAAATACTATGCACATTTTCAAACAAATTTTTCCATTCAGAAATATATATTCGATTATTGTATTTTCAATAAATAAATAATATTTAATAAACAATTTTTTAAATTGTTTAAATTCAGGAATTTTCTAGTTCGGAT
>NW_022874283.1:0-1066 GCF_010883055.1 Belonocnema kinseyi
TCCAATTGTGCTATTAGAGGGATTAGAATTAGAACTCTTAATTCAAGAACAGAACGCTCACTTTTGGCTTGGTGTTAATGGTACAAGTAATTATTTAAAAAAGTTTTCTAATGTATCTGCTATATCCTCAGAGATTGTACCTTACCGATAGTAGATCACCCCTCCAAACCATAAAGGCAGAAAATCTACACAATATCGATCAAGTTAAGAATCATCAATAACAAAAAAGGCTCAAGGTCTTAATAAGACCAGATGCAAAATAATATTTTTAAATTAAAATTATTTCTTGAAAAAAGATCCTACTCCATCTTCACTCCATTGGGAATCGAACCACAAAACTTCTGATTTCCGGTCAGGTGCTTTTCCAATTAAGCTATTAGAGGGATCAGAATGAGAACTCTTAATTCAAGAACATAACGCTCATTTTTAGCTAGGTGTTAACGGTACAAGTAATTATTTAAAAAAATTTTTTAATGTATCTGTTATATCATCAGAGATTGTACCTTACCGACTGTAGATCAACCCTCCAAACCATGAGGGCAGAAAATCTACACAATATCGATCAAGTTAAGAATCTTCAATAACAGAAAATGCTTAAGGTCTTAATAAGACTAGATGGAAAATAATTTTTTTAAATTAAAATTATTTCTGGAAAAAAGATCCTACTCCATCTTCACTCCATTGGGAATGGAGCCACAAAACTTCTGATTTCCGGTCAGGTGCTTTTCCAATTAAGCTATTAGAGGGATCAGAATGAGAACTCTTAATTCAAGAACATAACGCTCACTTTTGGCTAGGTGTTAATGGTACACGTAATTTAAAAAAAAAAATTTCATTTATCTGCTATATCATCAGAGATTGTACTTTACCGACAGTAGATAAACCCTCCAAACTATGAAGGCAGAAAATCTACACAATATCGATCAAGTTAAGAATCTTCAATAACAGAAAATCCTTAACGTCATAATAAGACTAAATGGAAAATAATTTTTTAAATTAAAATTATTTCTTGAAAAACGATCCTACTCCATATTCACTCCAGTGGGAATCGAGCCACAAAACTTCT
>NW_022874284.1:0-1202 GCF_010883055.1 Belonocnema kinseyi
TTTAAAAATATTGAAGATTATGAATTTTTACATTGCAAACAATACTTTTACATCAAAATTTCTTAAATTTTCAATTGAAATTTTTTCTTTCGCTAGTAGATGTAAATGCCGCAATATGTGTGGGAATCGTCATAATAACGGCAATGACTAATAAAACTATCTCATCTTGTGTGCGCCAGAGACTTTTATTGAAGTACAACCTTCTAATGAACTTTTATTTTTTGATCCCTTTGAAAAATCGAAACTAATTTTTTTGGTACCTGAATGCTAGTTTTGAAACAAAGTACAGACTCACAAAACAATAGAGATATATGTGATGGATCGAAAGTGCCAAACAATTTCTTTTTCATGTTTTCGTGGACCCAAACAATTAAAGTTTATTAAGGAGGAATATTAAAAAGTGATTATTTTGTACAGAATGGTATCCTGAAATTAAAAAAAAATTGAAAATAGTACACTTGAGTTTCGGTTTATGGGCAAAATGAATCAACATTTTCACTTCACAATTTTTCCAGGCTTAGGACTGGCAGCATCTTTTACTCTTCTATTTCTATTGTACAATTTTCCTTATTTTTTTTGCTGGCGTGTTTAAAAATTTGTGGGAAATGTGTTATTAATAATTCTTTGTTTTGTAATATTATTGTAATATTAATATAAGTTCAAGTGAAATAAATACTAAGATAAGCAACAAATTTCCCTTCCACTCGTATACTATTAATTTCACTTTTTTATACAACTATATTCTAATACTGCGAAATCGTGAAGTAATAATATTTCATGTACAGAGGTGGCTGAAAGTCTTCACTTCCCTCTTTTTTGATGACTGATAAAGTTGTCTTAATTTTAATTATGCCGGAACTAACAAAATTTCTCTTTAAAGGATTGATTGCTTTTAAACTTCTGTATAAAGTTAGGCCAGGGTGAAGGAAATTTGTCTATTTTTTAAGTATATACTGTAGAAATAGTGTACATTTCAAGATTTTTCTGAATGTTCAATAACTTCCGAGATAATCAACATCTTTCAATGTTCTTAGGCTCATTTTTAATTTATTTTTTCACCGTATCACACCAGCAGTTAGAAAATTGTAAAAACACATAACCTGTAGGCAAATTATAATCAAAATTAAATGAATATATATTTTGAAAAATTTAATAGAAACTTCATGATTATATGGTTCATCTATTCTACGAATATACTTTTG
>NW_022874285.1:0-3063 GCF_010883055.1 Belonocnema kinseyi
TTATATAATTTAAGGGCGAAAACGATTAAAAAAACATTTTTTTATATCAAGGACGAAAGAATGTTCAATTTTTTAAAACTTAGTTCTAGAGCATATACATGCCCTGTATGAATTTCATGTATCTACATGAAAAAGTCTGGAAGCTACGATTTTTCAAAGTTTGGGAAGGGGTAACTCCACGCAAATATATTATAAACGTAGATGCAGTGCGAGCTTAGTTACCCGCCATAAATATAGACGGCGCGTCCGGCGAAAAAAGTCACTTTCCCTCTACCCACCGCTCCCCGTAAATAGCACCATCCCATATAGTTTGCCAAGACCCACTTGGAGCGCTGTAAGCAAATCTCGGCACACCTTCGAGGCGCACTGATGGTTAACTTAGCTTGGACAAGAACCATTTAAATTAAAATTAAATTGCCAACATTTCATAACAAACGTAAAATATCCACGCTTTGTAAGACATGGTTATTTTTATAGATACCAGAGAGAAAATTAAATGTATAATTTATATTTCTGTTTCATATATTTTGTAATATTTCTAAAGTTATTTGATTATTTCCAAATATATCTTTGTTATTTCTCATATTTTGATATTCTTTTATAAGTAACAATTTATTTACTTCACCATATTATATTTTTATTCTAACAGATAAAACTTTTAGTGCAATAACTATACATTGTTCTTTAATATTATTAAGTGTTTATTTTTATATTTGTACAGTTTGCAATTTCTACAGATATGTTAGTCTATTTGTCTAATGAATTTCCCGCATGTATTTTAAAATTTCTTAATTATTACGTTCCGATCACTGACAATGAGTGAATGGCAGAGTAATAATAAGTTCATAAATCTATAACTGCTCTCTGGGTCAAACCTGTATTTGGTGTTAGGATTTCTCTACTTTGAATCAGAAAACTTTGAACCCTCAGAGCAGAGGCTATAACTATAACTATAACTGCTCTCTGGGTCAAACCTGTATTTGGTGTTAGGATTTCTCTACTTTGAATCAGAAAACTTTGAACCCTCAGAGCAGAGGCTCAAATTAATTAAAACTTTCAACCCAATACTTCGAAATTTAAAATTCATTAATTTTCATGATATGCATGTCAAATTTCATGAATTAGGAAGATTTATAATTGAGAATTCTTTACTTTTAATCTTCAAAATCATGACAATTTATTCGAATTTTTATTTTATCTTGTTATTTAATTAAAATTTTGTTAGATTTAAATTAATTAATTTATTTGTTATTTATTTTATTTATACATCGTTTAAAATTCAAGAGTTTTTGATTGCAAATATTCTAAATTAAAGAGTTTTAAATTGCATATCGTTAAAATTAAAGAATTTTCCATTGCAAGCCTTCAAAATTGAACTTTTGAAAAAAAATTTCATATTATACCTTCTCAATATAAATCTTGAAAACTAAATAATTTGAAATTCCAAATCTTCAACATTTCAAATCACGGCAGTACTCAGAGCCCTACAAGATTATCATAACAACTTTTCAGATTGTTTTGAATAATAGAAAACAAACGACATAAGCAATGAAAAAAATAAAAAGATAAAAGTTGTTTACCTTAAAAAGAGCTAATGAATGTGTTATTAATCTAAAATGCTATTAACAATTTTCTGTGTTATTAATGTTACTAATGTCGCAACATTTCGAAAATCTGAACATTTTC
The DNA here is from genome assembly GCF_010883055.1 of Belonocnema kinseyi. Lineage (NCBI taxonomy): Eukaryota > Metazoa > Arthropoda > Insecta > Hymenoptera > Cynipidae > Belonocnema > Belonocnema kinseyi. The sequence goes on from NW_022874285.1 coordinate 1,687, forward strand.
TTCGAGACATTCGATAAGTACACCTAAGGAGAATCCATACATAAAGAATACATAATAAGGAGTAAATGAAAACAAATTCACAAATTGGATAATGTTTGGATGAAACCAGACATAATCAAGGATGTTCAGAAATCATGAATTAAAATTCACCTATAAAGCACCAAGGTTCAAAATGTCATTTTTTGACTATCGCAATTTTTTTTACAATTATAAAATGTCATATAAATAAGAAGTTAAACTTTACGTACCAAAAAAATAAGTAAGGAAAGAAGATAAACAAAGCAACCTCGCAATCCCTTTAATGCATGTTTGTTTTCTTTATTTTGGCCTTTGTTATTTCACAATTTTTTAATTCAGAACAAATATATTTGTCAATATTTTGGTGTTAATTTAACGAAGATTGTCCAAATGACAAAATTTAATTTATATTGTGTCAAAATATAAATGCAATAACAAAATTATCATGAACTGAAAAATTTAAATTTCAAATTGGATAAGCACGAAATTACAATTTCTCTTTAAGATTCAAAGCTAAACTTCAAATGCAAACGTATTTTCTGGTAAAGTTTATCTTTTCAATTTTCACAACACTCATCCTTGGGAAGGTAAATACAAAAAATAAATACGTTTCCGGTTGAAAGCAAGGTCCAGTAGTACAGCTTGAACTATTTGGAAATTATCTTCTTTGGGCAAAAATTATAAGCCCTTTTTGTAGATTATTTTATAAATAGCTGTTTCCTTTATCACGAAATCACAAACAAAAAATCAGATTTTATAATTGTGTTTCTTTTCACTTCTTTCTACTCTAAAATAGTTATTAGATGGAAGAAAATTGTTTCTTATACACAAAAAGTATTTAAAAAACAGTTTTTAAACAACTTGAAAAAAAGTTCAGAGGTTTAAATTGTTCAATATATAATAAAAACGCTGTAAATAGGAAATTTTATTCTACTTTTTCATGTTTGACCTAAAATTATTCAATTTTAAAGGCTATAAATTACTAATGTGAAAAATAAGTAAAATATTCTTATAAATTTTTATTTGAAACAGGTTAGAGCTAGAACGGGAATTGACGGGGATTTTTTGAGGCTGGGAAAAATAGACAAATGGCAGTGAATTAATTTTTTTAACGGGAAATTTATGAATTTTTAGAAAAGAAATTGGTCCAAGTTTGGTTTGAACAGTTTTTTTTTTAATTCCTTAAATTGCTTTTTTCCCATTATAGCATTCAGTTTACAGTACGTAATTCGAAAATCTTTCACTTCAGAATTTTCTGTTTAAGTTTTAAAATTTAAGCGTACATTTTTCAATTTCGAATTTTAGAATGCAGTTTTGAAGACCTGGAAAATTAAAAATTAGAAGCGTTTCAAATTTATA
>NW_022874286.1:0-1484 GCF_010883055.1 Belonocnema kinseyi
ATTTCCTACCCGAAAAATTTATTTTCAATCCAAAAAGGCGAATTTTTAACCAAAAAGGATGACTTTTTAAGAAAATCGTTGAATTCTCTAGGAAATAGTTGCGTTTCTTTTAAAAAAATATGAAATTCATCGTAAAGCAGAAGAATTTTTTATTGCAAAAACAGTTGAGTTTTCATCTAAAAACGATTCCAGTTAACTCAGTAACATCCAAAATTGAATTCTCGTAAAAAAAAAAAAGTTTTTACAAAAAAATTGAATTTTCAATCCAAAAAGACGAATTTTTTGAACCAAATAGGATGCATTTTTAACAAAATAGTTAAATTCTCTACCAAATAGTTGCATTTTTATCCAAAAAATATTAAATTTTGTACTAAAATAGATGATATTGTAATAAGAATGTCAAGTTTTTTTATAACTGGAACTTTCTTTCAGAAAATATTTCAGTTCATTTTTTAACACCAAAATATAAATTTTAAACAAAAAGTAAATTTTCTACAATATATTTAAGTTTTCAAGAAAATAGTATAATAGCTTACAGGGTGGCCGCTCGATGGGGAAACGTCTAGGAATGTTTTGAGACCGGGAAAAACCGGGAAATGGCAGTAATTTTTGTTTTCGGCCAGGAATTTTACAAATTCGTAGAAGAAAAATCTATCCACGTTCCATTTCGACAGTTTTGAAATAATTAGAGGGATTATTACGTTGTTCAATTCAGCTATTATTTAGCTTACGATGCGTAATTCACAATTTTTTTACTTTAAACATTTTCCATTTAAATTTTCTATTTCTAAACTTACATTTTCAATTTTAAGAATTTTTAAATGCTTTCTTAAAGACTTGAAGAAATAAAAAATAAAAGCTCTTTGATGTTGAAATGATTTGACAACACGATTTTAAACCAGTTCAAGATTTAAGAATTTTCAGATTTTAACGTTAAAACTTAAACGGTTTTAATTTGAAAGTCTTAGTGATTAAACAAATGTGAACGCCTGACTGTAAGTTCATAAACTATTTCCAACTTAAGAATAACTTCATAATAATATATTCCCAATTAAAGGATTTTATTAAATTTAAAATATTGTTTCAGTCTAATATATACCATTTTTAACCCATTCAATTTGAAATTTTTAATTAAAAAGAAGATTAATTATAGAATATTTAGTAATATTTAAATTTTTATTTAAGACAAGTAATTTGAAATCAAATATTTAAAAGTAAAGAATCTTTAACTGTATTTTTTGACATAGAAAGCCTGGAATCGTTAAAATTTCGAAGTGCCTTTAAACTTTGAACGTTACAATTATATTTGTTGTATTCGAAAAATGCTTAATTTGTAAGTGAAATTTTTAACTTTTGATGTATAATTTACAAATGAACATTTTTAGGAAAATTCGAGTAATTTTAAGAGATATTTAGCAGTTTTAAAAAGGTTCCAAATTATTTTGCAAAGTTAAGAAATTTTTCTTAAAATCTTCTAGAATCTT
>NW_022874287.1:0-1898 GCF_010883055.1 Belonocnema kinseyi
GCATACTTTGAATAAAATATTTGTTATCATTCTCTTGAAATAAATGTGTTTTTTTCTTGAAAAAATACCGGTTTCATATGTATACACCTGGTAGATACTTTTGATGATTTTGAAATTTTTTCAAATGTTGACTTTTTATTTTGAAAAAAGACATAATTTTAAGAGGAAATATAAAAATATGGGACCACTGGGAAAAATTCCGAAAGGGATGAATGAAAAATCCCAAAAAATGAAATCTCCGGTACCTGAATAATAATTTAATAAAAATTGTATTTAAAAATACATTAAAAAACACGTGCGCTTTGAAAGAAAAAAATGTTCTGCCTAAATTTTCTTCGTACCTACATAATAACATTTTTGCACAAACTTTGCAGGATTCAATTCAACAACGATTTATATGAAAATTTATTTTTATTACTTTTATTTTTTTTTTATTAATAAAAAATTCGATTTCTCAGAACTTTTATATATTTTTTTCAAATACTATGCACATTTTCGAACAAATATTTTCATCCAGAAATATATATTCGATTATTGTATTTTCAATAAATAAATAATATTCAATAAACAATTTTTTTAATTGTTTAAATTCAGGAATTTTCTAGTTCGGTTTTTTTATAATTCAGTCATATTCTCTGGTGATTGTTATAATTCGCTAATATCTTATTGTCTGGAATTTTATTTTCCTGAATTTTCCAATTCGACTTTTATATTTCGGGACTTTCATAATTTCGGGAATTTTATTAGTTGGTTCTTTTTCAATTTACGAATTTTACAGTGTCGGGAATTTTGTTTTTCGAGATTTTTCAGTCGCTTTTTCCGAAAAATAAAATTTCCACATCACTGTAAACATTCCGAAATTATAACATTGTCGAAATATAAAAGTCTCGAATTGAAAAATTCTCGACAATTTAGAATCTTACCGAATTTGAGAATTGCCGACAGAAAATATCCGAATTATACACTATCCGAACTAGACAACTCTCTAATTTGAACAATTAAAAAATAGTTTGTTTAAAAATTTTTTTAATAGAATAATAAAATATTTTTACTAAAGAAAAAACTTATTGAATGTTTAAAGTTTCTAAAAATTATTGTTGGAATATAAAATAACAATAATTGAACAAATGTATTTTTTGATAAAAAGTTATTTGAAAATGTGCATTTTATTTTTGTACATTACAGAAAACGCTTGCAAAAATGAAATTATTATTTAAAGAAATAAAAATAAAAGTTGCGTTAAATCAGCCTGCATTGAATCCTGCAAATTTTGTTTTATTTAAAGCTCACGTAATTTAAATTTATGCTTGTATCACATATTTATACAATTATTGTTATTTTAAATTAAAACAATAATTTAAAGAGATTAAACATCAAACGAAATTTCTATAATAAAAATATTTGATTATTGTATTTTTAATAAATAAATAATATTGATCACAAAACCGTTTTCTCAATTTCGGCAATTCGGGAATTTTCTAGTTTGTATATTTATCATTAGACAGCATTCGGCCTCGAGTTTTATTATTCGGGAAATTTCAAATTCGATAATATTGTAAACTGTCCAGAATAACGTTTTTATAAAAATATAATTATACTTCCAAGTGATAGGGAAATTGTTCTTTCGGTTTTTAGATGTTAAGACGACAGTTCCAAGCCAGATTACGTTTCGCATTGGCAAACAATATTATACGAACAGAATTTCACTGACACATTCGTAAAAAATATCATGTTCCATAAAGTATATTTTAAAATAAACTTTTAATTATTATAATTGATACAGCTTATTTATTTTGAATTTATTTTTAATTGAAAATGGGTTATAAAGTTTTAATCGCGAGTTTCTATTTGTTTAACTTCTAAGACTTTCCAATTGAAACAGTTTAATTTTTAACGTT
>NW_022874288.1:0-1666 GCF_010883055.1 Belonocnema kinseyi
TGATTCCTCTAGAATCAAACTGAAGGGCTTATGACAAAGCCACCGAACGCGTCCTCGGGTTGCGGATAGAAGGTCCCTGTACCAAGGGTTTCTGCTGAATATGGTTATAAAAATAAATAGGCAGTCGCGGAAAATTGTCCAGGGGTGGTCCCGTAGGAATTAACCCCCAAGCGGAGGTGTGAAAACCGTGCCGAAAGCTGAATGGTACCTGGGTGAGGTGTCTAGAACTGTGACTCTGGGATACCGGGCGACCTCTCAGAGTACGCAGCCTTATCCTTGCATGCGGGGCTCTACAAGGATGGACGAACCCCTTTCCCTAGCTTCTCGTGGGAACAACAATGACAACACCAAACATAGTTGTAGTAAGTGCGGTTCGAAACAACAGAACGCGCAGGGCTCCCGACAATGGGTCGGCCAACAATGCCGACCAATCTAGAGCTGGGGGAGCCAATGAAAATGGATTCAATGCGATGGATCGGCGGGATCTCGTGACCTTTGGATGGACGGAGGGACTGAATCACAACTTGCTAGACTGCTGCGATACGAGTGTGGCCCGTGAACGGGGTTGCATGGCACGGCTGCATGCTCTGTGGTGCGAGAAACACCCGGAGCTATCGCACTTTTCGCAGCAACGTCTGCGAACCCATGCTGAATTACTCCGTAAAAGGGGCTATGTAAGCGGAACGCCTACTCTACCACAACTAGAACAAGCCGGCAACAAAGAAAGAGAGGCGACACTAAGAACAACCGTGGGCAGGCATCCAATACATGAAGAGCGATGCTTTACGACCCGGAGAAACATCAACACTAAGGTTTCTTTCAAGCCTAAAGATCTGGCTGAAATGGATGACGAGCTTCGTGGACATTTTCCCGTTGAATCCGACCTCTGGGCTATCAATTATTGGGTGTACAATGCAGCAAGAGCTTTGGCCGATGCGCACCGTAAAACAAAACCAACGGCTGATCATAAGACCAAAAGACGAATGCATCAACTTGCCATAAAGATAGGCTGGGCAAGACAGTACGCGTCCCGCATTCAATGTGTGATTGACTACATCACATCTGGCAGGAATTTTACCGCCAAGGTTCGAAAGTTCGCGCGCGAACTCCGGACCTGTTATCACATACTTAACAAGTCAAAGCTGCTGACCATCAGGCAGCATATTGTTGAGAGAATACTTATACTATCTGACGCTAAGAGAAGTCTAGAGCGGAGGGACAGGTGGGTCAGAGAAAATCAACAGTTTTTCTCTGACCCATCTCGACTCTTCCAAGACCCTCCAGTTACTATCGAACACCCACCCAAACCAGAGGAGGTCGAAGTATTTTGGAGAGAAGTCTACGAAGTGCAGCATAGACTGGACGAAGACACAAAAAATATAAATAGCTTCAAGGAGTTATGTGTTGCCCTCATAACACCTGATAAAGAATGCCCACCCATCACTATCGAGGAGGCAAAAAAAGTATTAAGAGGTATTAAGAACTATTCCGCACCGGGACCAGATTGTATTTCAAATCTTCTGGTTGAAGAAGTTTTCTTCAACCCATCAGCATTTGGCCCGTCTTTTCACCTCACATTTGAAGTCGGAAGAGCCGATTCCAGAGTGGTTGGTGGAAGGGCGCACAATACTCCTGCCGAAAATAGGCAACTTAGCTGACCCGAAGA
>NW_022874289.1:0-1136 GCF_010883055.1 Belonocnema kinseyi
CGGGCTTGCAGTGCTGATAACCCTGCGCGGTACAATGAGCAGTAGCATGCTTGAGGCATCCTTCTGATGCCTGGGTGTGTTATGACTCTACCATAAGGAGTTGTCTGGATGCAGGAAATCCAACCAGTGAGATACTGGGAGAGGTTCTCGAGGGTCCTTTTTCGTAGCTTTTACCGCCTGATAAGTGTTCCTCGCTCACTACCAGTTGGATCAATGGAGGAGTCCATTGAAAAACTGGGAGAATGGCTGATTCTTCAATCAGTTATTCGAACGCATACCACTGCAAATGGCCAGCAACTGGTAGAGAGGCATGCAAATGCCTCTCGAAACTTGGGTGTAGTGTCTCCTTGTCCTTTTCTGGCCAGGGAGAGACTAGGAGTGGAACCTCCAAGTAGGTCCCCGCTGGTAACATTTTCAGGTCCATTCGTGTGCCAGAAAATGACTAACCACTCCCCTTTAACGAGGCACCTGGGTTTTCTTAGCTCGGACTGATTCCTTGTTGAAGCTTCAAAGCTTCTTTGTGAAATCTGCGAGCAGTTTTTCTGAGCCCGGAGAAACCTGTTAATTGGGCGAAGCTTGAGGGTAGATAACAAAAGGGTCTAGAGACTTTGAGCGAAATACCGCATGAGCGGGCAAAAGCTCCAGGTTCCCTTATGGGTTTAACGTGAATAGTCGCATTTCCACATTTCTACTGTCCCTATCTGTTTTCGCCCGAAAACCTTTACAACTGTTGCTGGAGTGATTTGGCATATACTTGCGCCAATAATTAACCAGCGCAGATAAACGGCGGGAGTAACTTTCGTCATCTTAAGGCAGTTCAGTGCCTTGGCTACAGATTGGTGTCTTGAATGCATGGATTAACGAGGTTCCGACTTGGGTCTTGGATTGTCCGTGTCGGCTGGAATTTCAGTGACCACAGAGTCATCGACATCGCCATACGCTTTACGAAGGAACCCAGAACCCCCACTCCCCCCTCAACAAGATTCCCAGTTAAAAAGATGAATGTGGAGATTTTTGAAGCCTGTTTGAAACAACAGGTGGCAGAGAAATTTGCTGACCTTCCACTCCAAAGTAAAGTTGATGTCGAGCTGATGGCTGACTCTATCACTACGAGCTTAGTAATGGCCTGTGAGGCT
>NW_022874290.1:0-1316 GCF_010883055.1 Belonocnema kinseyi
AACCACATCATTCTGAAAATTATTTCAAAAATAAGAGTTTCAAGAATTTTATAATCAAAATAAAATTTTTAACTTGAAACTGTGAATCACGTATAGTTCCAACAATTCACCCAAAAATATTCACTTGATACATTGAATGGAGGTTCTCAAGAATCTTCTCAAGAGATTTACATCGTAGTTTCGTAGAAATTTAATTAATCATTTTTTGTAATCTTTTGGAAAAATCATTTAAAATATTATCTTTCGACAATAATCTTCTGTATAAAAGTTAGAGATCTGATCAAAATGTTTTCTTTTTGTGTCGATACTCTTTTTCTAGAACTAATATTTTTCAATAACAATGAAAAAAACGAATTTTCTGATATTTCTTTTGAACACTTGTTAAACTTGGTGAAATAGTAAGTAATAAATAGTTTAAGTATTAAATTTATACAGCTGAAATATGTCAAAGGTACCAATTACCGATAAGTTATGATTAAATATTTGTACACCCTTTTCAAATTCAGCTCTTTATTTAATATTTCTTATTTAATATATTTCCTATTTAATTATGAGACAATATTTTTTCCTTCTTTAAGTATTATTTTTAGATATTGGGGCATCAGTAATGGAAGTCTTGACAGATATAATGTTGTATCAACAAAATCGTTCCATTAAAAACTATATGTACATATAGGTTAAATGTGACAAGCAATTACTGTCCAAGGATTTTGCACTCTATGGCGTGGTATATGTGTCATTAAACAAACTATGCCACATAGCAAAATACATGTTTCGATATGCGCTCGCAATTGGAACGAAGATTCTATTAAAGCAGCTTTTTGTTGATCTTGTGTTATCACTGACAAAGCTTCAATTAAATTTTATCAGGGTCTGGTGATCAGGTTAAAACATGCACGTAAAAATACATTTTAGCTTCACGTAGAGATCTAAAACAACACGTGAAATTTGATGGTATTCAGAAACAAGGGATAAAAGAGCAAAGCACCACCTAGATTTCTTTGTACTCAAAATAATAATTTCACAACAAGACCAGTGGAATCAACCATCTTTTTAAAGTCTACAGGGTGTCCCTAAAATTTAGAAATTAAATTCATTGTTGCCTATCTCTCACGTAAACTGTTTCAAAATACGATTAGTATTGCGACGTAGATTTCTACTTTAACTTATTATGCCGTACAAACTGAAAAGATACAGAAGTCACATTGTCTCTCAGGGTTATTTTTCTCAAACTTGGCAATGAAAAAGTTGACTCAAGTGGCAAAGTCACTCAGGTATCGTTTTAGTTTGTACGGCAACACTCACCTAGATAAATA
>NW_022874291.1:0-1310 GCF_010883055.1 Belonocnema kinseyi
ATAATCTTGCTTAAAATGTATTTAAAGAATTAAGTTATGCATTAACATTTGTTAATTTTAAGAACAAATTAAATAAACAAATGCATATTCTCGGCGTTTTCACGCAAAAATCAATCTTGTTTTCATCGGATCTCCCTTAAATGCTATTCAACAAATGTAGTTATGCATGAACATTTGTTAATTTTAAGAACAAATTATACAATCAAATGCGCATTTTCGGCGTTCTAGGCATAATTATATAGTATTTTCATATAATCTTGCTTAAAATTTATTCCAAGAATTAAGTTATGCATTAACATTTGATTAATTTTAAGAACAAATTAAATAAACAAATGCATATACTCGGCGTTTTCAAGCAAAAATAAATCTTGTTTTCATCTGATCATCCTCAAATTCTATTCAAAAAATGTAGTCATGCATAAACATTTGTTAATTTTAAGAACAAATTATACAAACAAATGCGCATTTTTCGGCGTTCCAGGCATAATTATATAGTATTTTCATATAATCTTGCTTAAAATTTATTCCAAGAATTAAGTTATGCATTAACATTTGATTAATTTTAAGAACAAATTAAATAAACAAATTCATATACTCGGCGTTTTCAAGCAAAAATAAATCTTGTTTTCATCTGATCATCCTCAAATTCTATTCAAAAAATGTAGTCATGCATGACCATTTGTTAATTTTAAGAACAAATTATACAAACAAATGCGGATTTTCGGCGATCCAGGCATAATTATATAGTATTTTCATATAATCTTGCTTAAAATATATTCCAAGAATTAAGTTATGCATTAACATTTGTTAATTTAAGAACAAATTAATTAAACAAATGCATATTCTCGGCGTTTTCAAGCAAAAATAAATTTTGTTTTCATCTGATCTTCCTCAGATTCTATTCGAAATGTAGTTATGCATCAAAATTTGTTAATTTTAAGAGCAAATTATACAAACAAATGCACATTTTCGGCGTTTTAGGTAAAATTAAATAGTATTTTCATATAATCTTGCTTGAAATATATTCCAAGAATTAAGTTACACATTAACATTTGTTGATTTTAAGAACAAATAAAAGAAACAAATGCATATTCTCGGCGTTTTCAAGCAAAAATAGATTTTGTTTTCATCGGATCTTCCTCAGATTCTATTCGACAAATGTAGTTATGCATCAACATTTGTTAATTTTAAGAACAAATTATACAAAAAAATGCGCATTTTCGGCGTTTTAGGCGAAATTAAATAGTATTTTTATATAATCTTGCTTAAAATATATTCCAAGAATTAAGTTATACATTAACATTTGTTAA
>NW_022874292.1:0-1281 GCF_010883055.1 Belonocnema kinseyi
TTGAAAGTAAGTTTATATTTTTTAACCAGAAGTCCTTGAAAATGTAATTATTTTGTTGGAAATTTGTTATTCTCTTTTTTTTAGTTGAAAATTCAATTATTTGATAGTAAGTTAATTTCTAACATTTTCAATTGGCGAACTAAAATTTTTATCTCTAAATAACAATGCAACAATATTAATCTGGAACAACTTAAAATAAAAACAATGTAACTTTTATTTTAGAAAGTTCTTAGTTAAAAAATTAATTTAATCGTTCGATTTTTAATGTTACGAACTAAAATTTTTGTGAATTATTATCATTTTGAACCTTAAAAATAATAGCGTAATTTGTATCTTTTAACCAGAAATCTCTAAAATGTTAAAGTCATAAAAATTTGTAAACGGTTATTTCGTATTTTAAAATAATTTAATTTAAAAAATTGTGAAATTAAAAGGTGTTAAAAGTTTGTGTTTTATACGTATGGATTATTGAGCGTTTAAATGAAACATTTCTAAATTAAAATTTTTTTTCAAAGCAATTGTATGTGTTTCTGAATTGGATCAGAGATTTTTTGAAAAACAATATAATTCAGATCTGGGACAAGCCATTATAAACAACAATTAAAAACTATACAAATTTGAACAGAGTGGTTAGAAATAAAAAGCCTTAATTTGTTAAAATTGTAATGAGCTAAATTTTAAGTTTGAACGCTACAATTTTAATTTAGAATAATATTCAAAATTAATTTAAAACTTGAAATTATTTGAAATAATTTGAAACACGATGTAGATTTTTGCAGATTTAAAAAAAAAGCTTTTGAGAATTGTAAAATATTCAAAAAGAATAATAAAAATTCTTGTGATTGCTAAGAAAATTGAAAATGATTTTTTAGTTTGAGAAATTAATTTTAAGTGAGTATTTGAAAAGATTTTAAAAATTAAAAAAAAAGGAATCAGGACGATTATAAGGCACTTTTTTTATTTTGCAGTTTTTTAATTTTAGTTAAAAAATCTAATTAACATAATGAATCAATTTTCAGCCCAAAAGTTTACTTTTCAACAAAATAAATTAATTTTTTATCAAATAATTGGTGTTTTAACTAATAAAATGTACAGGAAACAGTTTCAAACAAAAATGGAATAGTACAATTTCCAGATAAAAACTGTGCTAAATATTGAATTGAACAAGAAAAAAAAACAAATTTTCAACAAAATTGTTAAATTTTCAAGGGAAAAGGTGAATTTATGACCAAGAATATTAATGTTCTATACAAAAACAAACGATTTTCCAACATTAACAAT
>NW_022874293.1:0-1182 GCF_010883055.1 Belonocnema kinseyi
CCCTGAAAAGGGCCTGTTTAATTTGTAAATACGCTATTATACTACTACTACTACTAACATCTGGAAAAAACGTTCTGATTATAAATGATTGCATAAATTCCATTTAATCTTATTAATAGCGTATGCGATCAGTTCAGTGGATGCGATAATATGAAGATACCGGTTTTACAAAATAGAAACGAGAAATCTTTCCGAGTTCGTAACCATCAATCTGATTTCGAATAAATTCACGCTTGTTCTTGGAGTAAGAATTCTGGTACTGGAAAGGTGAATCAATGCTATTGCACTTGAAGTAAGTTCCCGTTTGAACTTCGAGCAGAGTTTCAATAGTTTTGAAAATTGAAGGATGTGTGTGATAAAATGAATTGTTAAAGTGAGAATGGAACGATTCACACGCATTCGTTGTCCGGGTTGGATCCGCAGTTCTTTCGGACCAGATTTTAGGCGGAAAAGTGCAGTCATCTTTTAGATACGTGTCTATAAGGTAATACGCGAATCTTATCACTCTCTCATCATATGTCATGATCGGTAATAGTTCAAAAGCGAAAAAATATTTGACTTCCATGTCATTTAAAAACATTAAACCGAAGCAAATACGTAACCAGCTACCAAATTCCGAATCTTTGTTTTTATACTCCGTAGTGAGACCGAGCTGCTGCACTTTCCAATACCATGCCTGCGATAAGGCTGTTAATACTTCGCGGAGATTCACCGAAAGTACGTAAAAAAGAAGTGCCTTTTTTATCATTACATCTCCATCTTTCTTCTCCCGTTTTTAAAAATTGACTAAAGTGGAATTTAAAATCATTTACAATCAGAATAGTTTTACCTTTCTCAGACGTCGTTTCAATAATAATTGGAGCAGCTTCCGAAGACATTTCTCTTCCAAAATGTAATAGATGTTGAAGTCAAAATTTTTAAAATAGCAGAGTATACCAAAAAATTCACTTGCATTCCAAATCAATGAATGAAGGCGAATGAGACTAGCATGCTAAGTGTACAGTTTTAAGGACAATTTTGAGCAACCTGATTGGTTAAGCAATAAAAAAGTTTATGATGCTTCAAGTGTAGCCAAATATCAGCATCCGGAATTTCCCAAATTTTTCCCAAATTTTTCCCAAATTAGGGTAAGACTGAAACTATTCATCCTTTTGCAAAGTGCAAAATTATTAAGGGACAAGT
>NW_022874294.1:0-1036 GCF_010883055.1 Belonocnema kinseyi
ATTCGTGAAAACCGTACATGTAATAGCACAATGGAAACTGTGAAGAGCATAAAGAAAAAAAATCTTGGTACTTATGATTTTTCCTTTGACAATGAACAAAAACTTTTATTAGTTAGATGGAACGACAATTCTGTCGTAACTGTCGCAACGAATAACTGCACCATTGAACCTCTAGTAAGCGCAAAAAGGTACAACAGAAAAGAAAAAAGGAAGGAGTCCATTCCTCAGCCAAAAGTTATAGCCGAGTATAATCAGCATATGGGGGGTGTTGATTTACACGACAACGGAATATGCAACTACAGAATCAATGTGAAAGGAAAAAAGTGGTGGTGGCCTCTCTTCATGAATTTAATTGACAGTGTTATTGTGAATTCCTGGAAAATATACAATTTGGCAAACAAATCAAAAATGTCACAGTTAGAATTTAAGTCTAACATAGAAGTCACTCTTATGAAAATGGATGAACCAGCCATCGAAAATTACATTCAAGGTGAGGAAAGAACGGAATCAGGTGACCATGTAAGCTGTGCTTCAAGACCAAATTATGGACGACCATCAAAAGGCTCATTACCCATGGATATTCGATTTGATGATATTGGTCACGTGATAATAGAGGAGGAAAATAAAGCAAGAAGAAGATGTAGACAATGCAAAAGCAACACTATATACATGTGTGCCAAGTGTCACGTGCATCTCCACACAAACTGTTTTGGTCCATTCCACACTAAATGTTAATTTTTGGTTTCGCGACAATCCCAACCTTGCGCATACGCAACATTTTGTTATAAAAAAAATAAAAACGTGTAATTTTTTTTATCATTATTAACAGTTATTTAAATATATTTTCAGTTATAAAAAGGAATAAAAACATCAAATTAGTTTTATTTTATCACCTTGGGAACTAATGGGTTAAAAAAATAAAAATAAAAGTCGTGTTAAATCAGCCTGCATTGAATCCTGCAAATTTTGTTTCACTTAAAGCTCACGTGTTTTAAATTTATGTTTGTATCACATATTTATACAATTATTGTTATTT
>NW_022874295.1:0-1320 GCF_010883055.1 Belonocnema kinseyi
GTCCTGATTTTTGGGGTCCTCGAAAATACCCTATATGATTTTTGGGCTTAAACCCTTAACGTCAAATATCAACCCCTCTCTTCCACGTAAATACAACTTTGTTTGCAAATAAATTGTTCTAGAATTTTTCAATAGAAATACAGTCTGTGATTTTTGAGCTTCTCGAAAATTCCCGATATGATTTTTGGGCTTCAACCCTTAACGTCAAAAATCCACCCCTCTCTTCCACGTAAATACAGCTTTGTCTGCAAATCAATTTTTCTAGAATTTTTTCAATGGAAATACAGTCTCTGATTTTTGGGCTCCTCGAAAATACCCTATATGATTTTTTAACTTCAACCCTTAGCGTCAAAAATCAACCCCTCTCTTCCACGTAAATACAGATTTGTCTGCAAATAAATTTTTCTAGAATTTTTCAATGGAAATACAGTCTCTGATTTTTGGGCTCCTCGAAAATACCTGATATGATTTTTGGGCTTCAACCCTTAACGTCAAAAATCCACCCCTCTCATTCACGTAAATAATACTTTGTCTGCAAATCAATTTTTTTCGAATTTTTTAATAGAAATGCAATCTCTGATTTTTGGGCTCCTCGAAAATACCCGAAATGATTTGTGGGCTTCAACCCTTAACGGCAAAAGTCAACCCCTCTCTTCCACGTAAATACAACTTTGTCTGCAAATAAATTTTTCCAGAATTTTTCAATGGAAATACAGTCTCTGATTTTTGGGGTCCTCGAAAATACCCGATATGATTTTTGAACTTCAACCCTTAACGTCAAAAATCAACCCCTCTCTTCCACGTAAATACAAATTTGTCTGAAAATAAGTTTTTCTAGAATTTTTCAATGGAAATACAGTCTCTGATTTTTGGGCTCCTCGAAAATACCTGATATGAATTTTGTGCTTCAACCCTTAACGTCAAAAATCCACCCCTCGATTTCACGTAAATACAACTTTGTCTGCAAATCAATTTTTTTAGAATATTTTAATGGAAATACAGTCTCTCATTTTTGGGATCCTCGAAAATACCTGATATGATTTTTGGGCTTCAACACTTAACGTCAAAAATTAGCCCCTCTCTTCCACGTAAATACAACTTTGTTTGCAAATAAATTTTTCTAGAATTTTTAAATGGAAATATCGTCTCTGATTTTTGGGGTCCTCGAAAATACCCCATATGATTTTTGGGCTTTAGCCCTTAACGTCAAAAATCAACCTCTTCCTTCCCCGTAAATACAACTTTGTCTGCAAATAAATTTTGCTAGAATTTTTCAATGGAAATACAATCTCTGATTTTTTGGCTCCTCGAAAATACCCG
>NW_022874296.1:0-2936 GCF_010883055.1 Belonocnema kinseyi
AGGTGTAATAGTTAAATATGTTTTTTTATTCTTTCATATTTTCCAAATTTTTTAAATCAGTTTAATAAGATTAGAGTGGCAAGTGTAATTCATAAAAGCACAACATGTTCAATTGCAATAATTTAAAATCTAAACATTTAAAATTATAATGCCTGAAAGTAATTTAAAAAATGAAATTCATTTCTGAATGTTCTTATATTAAATGACTTATTGAAATTGGAAAATTGTTGGAAAAATTTGTAATGATTTAGATTTTATTTAAAAAGATTTATGTCAAATTTTAGAGATTTCAAAATATGTACTTATAGAATCAGAGAACTATTTGAATAATTTTTTTATTTTGCGAAATTTTAACAAATTTTTGAGAAAACAATTTGTTTCAGCAGATATTGAGAAGTTTCAAAAAGATTGTGAAATAATTTAAAATCCTAAGATTGCTGAAAGAATTTGTAATTTGTAATTTGTAATTGGTAAAGATTTTCAAAAATCGAAAACAATTATTACATTTATTTTTAGTTTTAATTGTTTAACTACAAAAGACATTCTTAGGATTCTTGGAAAAATTAGAGATAATTTTTTTAATAAAAAAATTAATTTTTAGAAGAACTTTTGAAAGATTTTTCCGTATTAAAAGAAAAATTTGAGTCACTCTAAAAAATAAACTTCTAAAAGTTGAAAATATCTTTTAAAGGGACTTCATTTATTTGTAATATTTTATAAAATCCTGTAAGAAACAAAAGTTTTCCATAAAATTTTCTTGATTGTTTTTAAATACATCCGAAATCTTCAACAATCTTTTTGATTTTTCTCAAGAATCTTAGGAAAATTATATTTGTATAAATAAACAAAATATATTAATCGTTTTTTAGGTCTTTTTGACAGGTTCAGAATAATTTTTAAACTCTTGAATTATGAATTTTTAGAATTAAATTTTTTAAATTTAAACGCTCAATAATTCAGAAGTATAAAATGAAAGATATTAAATTAAAAATGTCCTAATATTTTAATGAGTTTTAAATTAATATTATTTATTAAATGATTTACTGTTCAAGTCCTATTTATACATACAAATTTGTTTGGACTCTGACATATTTTTTTAATATTTTCTGAAAAGTACTTTTTAGAAATAAAGAATAATTTTTCGATGAATACCAAGAAGAAAATTTTCTCATCTTCAAACTTCTAAATTCTTAAAAGTAATGGGAACTACTTGTATATTCTTCTTAATAGTTTCCATTTGAGAAAGTACTAAAAATTTTGATAATACAAAATTTAAAAGAAAAATAATAATTCCCGGCGAATTTATTAACTACAATTTACATTTTTTTAGAAACTTGTTTAGAGGCATTTATCCAAACACATTATTATTTCCATTTAAATAATATTAAAAAATACAATAAACCGTGGAGTATATTAATTAAAAACTTTTAGTAATTCAAACTATAATAATAATAATATTAAATATTCAAGATTTAATACAATATTCATTATTTAAAATATTTGCTTTCTCGGGGATTTTGAAATACTGGAATTTAATCTTTCAGTAGTTTCCAGTTCTTTCATAAAATAAATAATTAATTGATTAAATTACTAATATTATTGTGAAAGGAAATATACCAAATTTAACATTCTCGAAGCAAAAAAAAATTCGGAAAAATTAAAATTCTAGAATAATCAGATACCCCATAATTCACCAATGTGGCAAACATTTGTTCCGCATTCTTTTGACACAAGGTCGCCCGATAAAATAAAAAATGAATTAATGCAATAAAAAAAAGTAAAAACAAAGAAATACAAAAACATACAAAAAATGAAAAACAAAAAATGATAAAATTCACAAATCTGAAGAACAAAAATATGATTAAAATATAAAACAAAGAATCGTAAATAAAAAAATACAGTTCTCTAATATATAAATATATATTATTATATATTATTTATTTGATGTTTTATTTTATATTTAATTATTTATTTATTTAAAGAAAAACAATATTCAATATAAACACAGTTTCTCGTATATTCTCTTGATATCTTTAAAGTATCATAATTGAGATTCAATGATAAAAAATTGTAATGAATGAACAGCAAGACTCAGATAACAAGGTCATATTTTCAAAAAACGAAACGAAAATTATTTCTTACATTCTAACTTTATTTTGACATTATTTTGAATTAGCATAATTTATTCAATAAATGTAATTATAAAAATTAATATAATAAGATATTAGGTAATATGTATTAGTTATATGTTAAGATAGTAATTATAATTAGTTAAATTAGTAATTATTGTGGTAGAATAATGATGAATAGTATACCATTAACAAATTATTATAATAATATGACATTATAATATTTATTATAATTTTTTCCATGATTTACAATTTTTTGATGATGTTCAAATAATGATTCATTTTATAATAAAAAATCATATTCTAAGTAGAGTATATTAATTTCAAAACAAGCAGTTTAATCTTTACAAAAAAAGCAAATTAAACAAAAATAAAGTAGTGAAATTTTCAATTGGAAATTTAATTTTAATGAACAATAACGCAGACAAACTTTTAACTAAACAAATAAATTTTCATCTTTTTACATTCATGTTTTTGGAAGAAAGTTTACTTCTTTAATTGCAAATTTCACTATTTTGATCTAATTGTTGTCTCCTATAATATGAGTTTTTCTAAAAAAGAATGAAGAAATTCTTCACAAAATAATTCAATTCTCAATCTAAAAGATTCATTTTCTATAAAAAATTCGAATTTCAGCAGATAGATCAATTTTTAATGAAAAATGGAATATTAAGACTTTTGTTTATAACAATTTCTTTCAAAGAAAAAACAGACATTTTCAGCAAAAATTGAATCGTTAAATTACCAATGTTTAAATGTATAAATTACTTTTCTGCCACAAAGTTAAATTTTTACTTTTGAAATTTA
>NW_022874297.1:0-1046 GCF_010883055.1 Belonocnema kinseyi
TTCTGTAAAATACTCTATGTGCACAATGTATTATACTGCATTTTCTTTAACTTTTTTAAATTCGAGATTTTAATTTACTGTAGATACTTTCATACATACATACATAAATATTAATCAACTTTCAAAATTTCATTTTTTTTTTTTAGAGCTATGGCTTGAAGTACTTTTACATATAAAATGTATCTAAGAAATTAATTTCAATTAAATTAAGAATGTAAACATTCTAAATTGTGGAAATTTACTAATACAAGACTTTCAATATTTTAAGAAGTAATAACAGCCTAATTTTTTAATATCCTATGAGTATTGCGGTATATTATACCGTACATGCATCTTTAAAAATATTGATTGAAAATATTGTTTAAATAACAATCTTAAACATGGTAGAACGTCGAAGTATTCCATCGAATATAGTTTATGCCGAAGAACTCCATAACAAATTTTCATGTCATTGCAGGAAGCACGTTATATTATTAAAAACAGATTTATTTTTTCTAAAATTATGATAAAATAGTGTTTTTTGGCTTTTTCAAATTATCAATATAAGAGCAGAATTTTCAAACATCAAAAATAGGAATTCGAAAACCTGTAACTTTTGGAATTTTTACAGAATTTCATCTCAACTAAATTAAACGACTTTTAAAGAATTTATACAGAATTACGAAGTTTATAAGCCGATACTTAAATAGTATTATTATATAGCTTGACAATTTAAGCAAAATTACTTATTTAGTGTCCGTAATTTAAAAATGTGATCCTGTCATTATGTGTAAATGTAGCATACTACATGTTTATGTGATCGTCCTTAACTGTAAGTAGATACAAACTCATAAATTTACAAATATTGTCCTCATTGATTAAAATAAATATTAGACTACTTTTTTAACAGGATATTTGACCAAGCAATTTTTGAAAAACGAGGACTTTAAAAACTGTTCTAAATATTCAAAAGCTTTGAAAAATGAAGAAATCAAGTCTCCCATTACAGAACTCGTGGATTTGAAAACACAAGGAGGACTTATTCACTCTAGCGAACATTTTTTTAG
>NW_022874298.1:0-1161 GCF_010883055.1 Belonocnema kinseyi
AACAATATAGATAGACAATTACTTGAGAAGAAAATGTCAAGCAACTAAAACAGATCAGTTTTCAATCATACATTTGTATCCCCAATTAGAAAAAATTGAATTATTTACCGAATAAAAAGCATTTTTAAACGAGAAGGATGAATGTTGACAGAATTGTCGAATTTTGAAGAAAATGTTTCAGTTTTGAGCCAGGTAGTATAATTTTTGACAGAAAAAGAACCATTAACAACAAATTTCATTTTAGGTGTCGCGACTGGAAAGAATAAGTATGCACACATATTCACATACACACATATACATACATATATATATAAATATATACATAGATATGTATATATATACATATCTATACACATACATATACATACATATACGTCCCCTCTTGTGTGTTTATTTAGGCCTGTATCATTGAATTTACAATAAAAAGCGACACCCCCCCCCCCCCGGGCTCGGTTCAAAATCTCGGCGTTATTTATTTTGTGGGTTTAAATTTCCTTTGTTTTCTTTCTTTTATCTTGAAATTATAATGAATTGCTATGAATTTCTTATCTTTAAGTATGTTTCCGAATTTCCCAGTAACTGCATATCCGAGCACAATTTTAAGAAAGTTTATTCATACAAAATTGAAAATTTTTTATTTTGCTTTTTCTCCAAACCGAGTATATAAGAGACCGCTCTCTTTCAAATTTGTTAGGGAACTGTTAAGTAAAAGATAAGATAATGTGGGGGTCGGCTTGCGACTGCGTCGTATCCGAGAGTCGTTAAAATTCGTCCTGTTTAAAAATCTTAGAACACCCATAAATACACACACATGTATATTGAAAGTGAAGAAAATTTCAATTCCAAATGTGCAGAATTGGAGAAATATAAACTGTAGATCCGGAAAAAGAAATAAAAAAAATACCAAAAAGACTCATTTTCAAGAAATACTCATATCCGAATCACAGCCAAAAACAGGTATTTTCGATAAAACAGTTGTATTTTCTACAATATATATAGACTATTACTTGAGAAGAAAATGTCAAGCAACTAAAACAGATCAGTTTTCAATCATACATTTGTACCCCCAATTAGAAAAAATAGAATTTGTTACCGAATAAAAAGCATTTTTAAACGAGAAGGATGAATGTTGACAGAATTGTCGAATTTTGAAGAAAATGA
>NW_022874299.1:0-3269 GCF_010883055.1 Belonocnema kinseyi
CTTTGTAGAAATTAAATTGTTTTATGGAAAATTTATACTTTTTGATTAAAAATTACATTTCTCGTTTAAATTATGAACTATAAATATGTTTTGGTTGTAAAGTCGTTCTGTTGTAAATGCAAATATATTATTAAAAATTAAAATCATAAGTTTTGGGTGGAAATACTCTTTTTGTTTTCAAAATTAAATAATTTCGTTGAAAGTACATGTATTTTGTTGGAAATTGACCTTATTTAGTAGAAATTTAATCCTTTTGGTTGAAAATTTTATCATTTTTGTTCAAAAATGCAATTGTTTGGTTAAAATATCAACTGTACATCATTGAAAACTCATATTTTTCGCTTAAAAATTTCAACTTTTTGTAGATAATTCGTCTTTTTTACTTAAAAATTAAATAACTTCTTTAAAAATTCATGTATTTTGTTTAAGATATGTCTTTTTTTGTAGATTATCAATTTTCTTAGTCGAAAATTCATCCGATTGGTCCAAAATTAGTAACAAATTTGCTTAAAATTAATTTTTTCTTTAAAAAATTATTTATCTTTATCTGAAAATGTAACTATTATATGATTGATTAAAAATGAATCGTTTATATTGGTTAAGTTGGAAAATCGTTTTTTTTTTGTATAGAACATTAATCTTCTTGGTCTAAAATTCACCTTTTCTCTTGAAAATTTAACAATTTTGTTGAAAATTGTTTTTTTTTTCTTGTTCAATTCAACTTTTTAGCACAGTTTTTATCTGGAAATTGTACTATTCCATTTTTGTTTGAAACTTTATCCAGTACATTTTATTAGTTAAAACACCAATTATTTGATAGAAAATCAATTTATTTTGTTGAAAAGTAAACTTTTGGGTTGAAAATTGATTTATTGTGTTAATTAGATTTTTTTCCTAAAATCAAAAAACTGCAAAATAAAAAAAGTTCCTTAAAATCGTCCTGATTCCATTTTTTTAATTTTTAAAATCTTTTCAAATACTCACTTAAAATTAATTTTTCAAACTAAAAAATCATTTTCAATTTTCTTAGCAATCACAACAATTTTTGTTTTTCTTTTTGAATATTTTACAATTCTCAAAAGCTTTTTTTTTAAATCTGCAAAAATCTACATCGTGTTTCAAATTATTTCAAATAATTTCAAGTTTTGAATTAATTTTGAATATTATTCTAAATTAAAATTGTAGCGTTCAAACTTAAAATTTAGCTCATTACAATTTTAACAAATCAAGGCTTTTTATTTCTAACCACTCTGTTCAAATTTGTATAGTTTTTAATTATTGTTTATAATGGCTTGTCCCAGATCTGAATTACATTTTTTTCAAAAAATCTCTGATCCAATTCATAAATACATACAATTGCTTTGAAAAAAATTTTTAATTCAGAAATATTTCATTTAAACGCTCAATAATTCATGCGTATAAAACTCAAACTTTTAACACCTTTTAATTTTACAATTTTTTAAATTAAATTATTTTAAAATACGAAATAACCGTTTAAAAATATTTATGACTTTAATATTTTAGAGATTTCTGGTTAAAAAATACAAATTACGCTATTATTTTCAAGGTTCAAAATGATAATAATTCACAAAAATTTCAGTTCGTAACATTAAAAATTGAACGATTAAATTAATTTTTTAACTAAAAACTTTTTAAAATAAAAGTTACATTGTTTTTATTTTAAGCTGTTCCAGATTAATATTTTTGCATTGTTATTTAGAGATAAAAATTTTAGTTCGCCAATTAAAAATGTTAGAAATTAACTTACTATCAAAATAATTGAATTTTCAACTAAAAAAAAGAGAATTACAAATTTCTAACAAAATAATTACATTTTCTACTAAAATGATAAAACTTCCACAACAAAAGAAGTTTTAATTTTTGATTAAAAACTGTTGAACTCATCCAAAAAGATATTAATTTTACACAAGAGTTGACTTTTTAGTCAATAAGGATTCTTTTTAAATTGTTGAATTTCAAAGCCAAAAAGATTATTTTTTTACATAACAGTGTAAACTATTTTTAAACGGAATAGTTCAAGGACTTCTGGTTAAAAAATATAAACTTATTTTCAATGCTTTATTCAACTTTCAATTCGTTTATTTTAAGTCGCTTTATGAGATTAATTTTTACATTTTTATTTATAAATCCAAACTCAAAAGTCTTATTTACGAATAGACAATTTTAAAAATCGAACGGTGTAACAAAACAGTTTTATTTTCAACTAAAAATAAAAAAAAAACAAAGTTGCAACCAAATTCTTAAATTTTTAACGAAGGAGATGAATTTTCATTTAAAATTATGAATCTTCATAAAAAAGGCTTACATTTTTTATTAAAAACTGTTGAACTCATCCAAAAAGAAAATTTTTCACAAAACAGTTGAATTTTTAGTATTTAACTAAAATAATGAATTTTCAAAAAAAAAAAGATAAAAGTTTTTTTTAAATTAAAAACGGTTGAAGTCATCCAAAAAAGTAAATTTTTTACCAAATAGTTGACTTTTCAGTCAAGAAAGAAATTTGTTTAAATTCTTTACATGTAATGCAAGTTAATCGTGTGTTCGACCTCAGTTTAATTACATTCAAAATTATTTCTTAGCATAATTATATAGGTTGAAATTTCTATTTTTTTACCTTAGAATTCAGAATTAATTGTTTACAGCATGCCGGGGCGAATGATGATTGAATGTGTGTGTGAATGAAGTATATTTAGTTTTTATTTTTCGTTTGTGAGAGGCGAGTGGACTCACATTCAGAACACACGCCGATATTTTTTTTTATTTATGTATTATATGTAATGATGTGATTTATTTTCTGCTTGTGAGAGGCGAGGGGACTCACGTTCAGAAAGCACCCCGATATTGTTTTTTATTTATATAATATATGAAATGCTGGTACGTATTTTTCATTCGTGAGAGGCGAGGGGACTCACGCTCAGAAAGCACCCCGATTTTTTAATGTATATTTTATATAAAATGTTTTTATTTATTTTTAGTTTGTGAGATGCGAGGGGACTCATGGCCAGAAAGTACCCCGATTTTGTTTTCATGTATACATTCTATAAAATGATTTTATTTATTGTTAGTTTGTTAGAGGCGACGAGAACTTCTTTTTATTTTTTTATTCCCAAATTTTTGTGTATGTCATTTTCGGTGGTTTTGTATGCCTTTCAGGCTTTTTCCAACGAGCCAATATATTTATTTATATATACGGCTAAAAATTGTTGTTTTTCTTTCATTACATAACCTTCCTTCCAATTTAGTAATTT
>NW_022874300.1:0-1161 GCF_010883055.1 Belonocnema kinseyi
AAAAATCAGAGAATGTATTTCTATTGAAAAATTCTAGAACAATTTATATGCAGACAAAGTTGTATTTACGTGGAAGAGAGGGGTTGATTTTTGATGTTAAGGGCTGAAGCCCAAAAATCATATCGGGTTTTTTCGTGGAGCCCAAAAATCAGAGAATGTATTTCTATTGAAAGATGCTAGAAGAATTTATTGCAGACAAAGTTGTATTAACGTGGAAGAGAGGTGTTGATTTTTGACCTTTAGGGTTGAAGCAGAAAAATCATATCTGGTATTTTCGAGGAGCCCAAAAATCAGAGACTGTATTTCCATTTTAAAAATCTAAAAAAATTGATTTGCAGACAAAGTTGTATTTACGTGGAAGAGAGGGGTTGATTTTTGACGTTAAGGGTTGAAGCCCAAAAATCATGTCGGGTATTTTCGTGGAGCCCAAAAATCACAGACTGTATTTCCACTTTAAAAATCTAGAACAATTTATTTGCAGACAATGTTGTATTTACGTGGAAGAGAGGGGTGAGTTTTTGACGTTAAGGGTTGAAGCCCAAAAACCATATCGGTTATTTTCGAGGAGACAAAAAATCAGAGACTGTATTTCTATTGAAAAATTCTAGAACAATTTATATGCAGACAAAGTTGTATTTACGTGGAAGAGAGGGGTTGATTCTTGATGTTAAGGGCTGAAGCCCCAAAATCATATCGGGTATTTTCGTGGAGCCCAAAAATCAGAGACTGTATTTCTATTTAAAAAATCTAGAACAATTTATTTGCAGACAAAGCTGCATTTACGTGGAAGATAGGGGTTGACTTTTGACGTTAAGGGTTGAAGCCCAAAAATCATATCGAGTATTTTCGAGGATCCCAAAAATCAGAGACTGTATTTCTATTGAAAAATTCTAGAACAATTTATTTGCAGACAAAGTTGTATTTACGTGGAATAGAGGGTTGGGTTTTTGACGTTAAGGGTTGAAGCCAAAAAACCATATCGGTTATTTTCGAGGAGACAAAAAATCAGAGAATGTATTTATATTGAAAAATTCTAGAACAATTTATATGCAGACAAAATTGTATTTACGTGGAAGAGAGGGGTTGATTCTTGATGTTAAGGGCTGAAGCCCAAAAATCATATCGGGTATTTTCGTGGAGCCCAAAAATCAGAGACTGTAT
>NW_022874301.1:0-827 GCF_010883055.1 Belonocnema kinseyi
AAATACTTATCTTTAAGTACGTTTCCGGATTTCCTAGTAACCGCATATCGAAGCACAATTTTAAGAAAGTGCATTTATACCAAACTGAAAATTTTCTATTTTTCTTTTTGTCCAACCGAGTATATAAGAGACCACTCTATTTTCAAATTTGCCACGGAACTGCTAAGGAAAATACAAGATAATGTAGGGGTCGACATACAACTGAGTCATATCCGAGAGTCGTTAAAAATCATCCTGTTTAAGATTCTCCGAAAAACCATAAATACACACACACACACACGCGCATATATATATATCATTTCTTGTGTGTTTATTTTAGGCCTATATCTTTGAAATTACAATAAAAAGCGACCCCCCCCCCCCTCCCGCCACTGGTTCAAAATCTCGGCGTAATTTTTAGTTTGTAGGTTTCAATTTCCTTTGTTTTGTTTCTTTTATCATGAAATTATAATGAATTGCTATGAAATACTTATCTTTAAGTACGTAAACGGATTTCCTAGTAACCGCATATCGAAGCACAATTTTAAGAAAGTGCGTTTATACCAAACTGAAAATTTTCTATTTTGCTTTTTCTCCAACCGAGTATATAAGAAACCGCTCTATTTTCAATTTTTCCACGGAACTGCTAAGGAAAATACAAGATAATGTAGGCGTCGACTTACGACTGCGTCATATTCGAGAGTCGTTAAAAATCGTCCTTTTTAAGATTCTCCGAAAACCCATAAATACACACACACACAGACACACACACACACGCATATATATATCTTTTCTTGTGTGTTTATTTTAGGCCTATATCTTTGAATTTACAATAAAAAGCGAGCCCC
>NW_022874301.1:837-1297 GCF_010883055.1 Belonocnema kinseyi
CTCCCGAACCCGGTTCAAAATCTCGTCGTAATTTTTAGTTTGTAGGTTTAAATTTCCTTTGTTTTGTTTCTTTTATCGTGAAATTATATTGAATTGCTATGAAATACTTATCTTTACGTACGCTTCCGGATTTCCTAGTTACCGCATATCGAAGCACAATTTTAAGAAAGTGCATTTATACCAAACTGAAAATGTTCTATTTTGCTTTTTCTCCAACCGAGTATATAAGAGACCGCTCTATTTTCAAATTTGCCACAGAACTGCTAAGGAAAATACAAGATAATGTAGGGGTCGACTTACGACTGCGTCATATCCGAGAGTCGTTAAAAATCGTCCTGTTTAAGATTCACCGAAAAACCATAAATACACACACACACACATATATATATATATATCTTTTCTTGTGTGTTTATTTTAGGCCTATATCTTTGAATTTACAATAAAAAGCGAGCCCCCCCCC
>NW_022874302.1:0-1941 GCF_010883055.1 Belonocnema kinseyi
TCCAAAATAGTTATTAGATGGAAGAAAATTGTTTCTTATACACAAAAAGTATTTAAAAAACAGTTTTTAAACAGCTTGAAAAAAAGTTCAGAGGTTTAAATTGTTCAATATATAATAAAAACGGTATAAATAGAAAATTTTATTCTACTTTTTCATGTTTCACCTAAAACTATTCAATTTTAAAGGCTATAAACTACTAATGTGAAAAATAAGTAAAATATTCTTATAAATTTTTATTTGAAACAGGTTGGAGCTAGAACGGGAATTGACGGGGATTTTGTGAGGCTCGGAAGAATAGGCAAATGGCAGTGAATTAATTTTTTGACTGGGAAATTTATGAATTTTTAGAAAAGAAATTGGTCCAAGTTTGGTTTGAACAGCTTTTTTTTAAATTCCTTAAATTGCCTTTTTCCTATTATATCATTCAGTTTACAGTACGTAATTCGAAAATCTTTCACTTCAGAATTTTCCGTTTAAGTTTTAAAATTTAAGCGTACATTTTTCAATTTCGAATTTTAGAATGCAATTTTGAAGACCTGGAAAATTAAAAATTAGAAGCGTTTCAAATTTATAACTTTAGATAGAAATCGTTTTTAGTTTGTCAACCGCGAATATAAAGTATGATTCCTTTTTTAATTGAAGTGGACACCAAGGATTCACAAGTGAATCATAATTGATTTCACAACACGATTCGAAATTTGTTTAGAATTGAAGAATATTCCAATTTTAACGTTAAAAATTAAACTGTTTCAATTGGAAAGTCTTAGAAGTTAAACAAATGGAAACTCGCGATTAAAACTTTATAACCCATTTTCAATTAAAAATAAATTCAAAATGAATAAGCTGTATCAATTATAATAATTTAAAGTTTATTTTAAAATATACTTTATGGGACATGATATTTTTTACGAATGTGTCAGTGAAATTCTGTTCGTATAATATTGTTTGCCAATGCGAAACGTAATCTGGCTTGGAACTGTCGTCTTAACATCTAAAAACCGAAAGAACAATTCCCCTATCATTTGGAATTATAATGATATTTTTATAAAAACGTTATTCTGGACAGTTTACAATATTATCGAATTTGAAAATTCCCGAATAATAAAACTCCAGGCCGAATGCTGTCTAATGATCAAATATACCAACTAGAAAATTCCCGAATTGCAGAAATTGAGAAAACAGTTTTGTGCTCAATATTATTTATTTATTAAAAATACAATAATCAAATATTTTTATTATAGAAATTTTGTTTAATGTTTATTTTTTTAAATTATTGTTTTAATTTAAAATAACAATAATTGTATACATATGTGATACAAACATAAATTTAAAACACGTGAGCTTTAAATGAAACAAAATTTGCAGGATTCAATGCAGGCTGATTTAACGCGACTTTTATTTTTATTTTTTGAAATAACAATTTCATTTTTGCGAGCGTTTTCTGTAATGTACAAAAACACAATGCACATTTTCAAATAACTTTCTATCAATAAATACATTTGTTCAATTATTGTTATTTTATATTCCAACAATAATTTTTAGAAACTTTAAACATTAAAAAAGTTTTTTCTTTAGTAAAAATATTTTATTATTCTATTAAAAAAAATTTTTAAACAAACTATTTTTTAATTGTTCAAATTAGAGAGTTGTCTAGCCCGGATATTGTATAATTCGGAAATTTTCTGTCTGCAATTCTCAAATTCGGTAAGATTGTAAATTGTCGAGAATTTTCCAATTCGGGACTTTTACATTTCGACAATGTTATAATTTCGGAATTTTTACAGTGATGTAGGAATTTTATTTTTCGGAAAAAGCGACTGAAAAATCTCGAAAAATAATATTCCCGACACTGTAAAATTCGTAAATTGAAAAATAACCAAATAATAAAATTCCCGAAATTATGAAAGTCCCGAAATATAAAAGTCGAATTGGAAAATTCAG
>NW_022874303.1:0-1135 GCF_010883055.1 Belonocnema kinseyi
GGTGCACTGGGAGGTATCATGTGCCATGAAATTTGTTGATTCGCAAGAAAGTCATGCACATTACTTTGAAATTCGCTGTCAGACAATAGAGCTCTTAATTCACTGAGTTCGTTGCGAGCGCCTACAAAATTTGTGCCGTTATCGGAATGAATATGTTTACATATACCTCGTCGAGGGATAAAACGTCGCATACAATTTAAAAACGCATCAGTTGACAAATCGTGTGCTAGTTCTATATGTACCGCTTTGGTTGTGAAACACACAAAAATGCACATATATGCCTTGATTTTAATGCGACTACGTGGTCTGTCCTTTAGGTAATAGGGTTCGGCATAATCGACTCCTGATGTGTAGAATGGTCGCTCTGGAGTGACTCTAAAAGATGGTAAATTCGCCATAATGTACTCGGTCCCTATCGGCTTGACCTTGAAACACGTAACGCATTTTCGTAGTACCCCTTTTACCGCGTTTTTGCATGCTATTGGCTAATACTGAGTCCTCAAAGATGCTATAACAGTTTGGTATCCTGCGTGCAATAAACGCACGTGTTCATGCGATATTATTAAAGAAGTCAAGGGATTGTTTGCTGATAAAATTATCGGATGTTTCTGATCGTACGGTACTGGTGTGTTTGCGAGGCGTCCGCCCACTCTGAGGAGACCTTCTGTATCGATGAATGGTGACAACGATAGCAATTTAGATTTTTTTGAAATTTGTCCAATTTCCCTCATTTCTCTTATCTCTGGTGAGAAATCTTGAGCCTGAGCGAGCTTTAAAAGGCAGGTACGCGCACGAGTCAATTCTTCGGGTTTGAGATTTCCAAACTGTCGGTTGACCTTTTCCACTTGAAGGTTTCTAGAAAAACGAAGACAGTACGCTGTAACTCTCATCGCACGAGTTAATGACGAATAACGATTGAGTAATGAGAAATATAATTGGGACGTGACAACAAGTACCCGTTCACATTTACGTTCTTCTGGCGCATCTTTTACATGTAAGGTTCGTTGAGGTGGCCACAGGTTTGAGTTTCGATATAACCAGGTTGGCCCATTCCACCAAAGTTTGCAGTCGCGCAGATCTTCCGGGTTGATACCTCTTGAGATGACGTCAGCTGGATTATCCTGTGACACCACGT
>NW_022874304.1:0-2860 GCF_010883055.1 Belonocnema kinseyi
TTTTACGTTTGTTATGAAATGTTCGCAATTTAATTTTAATTTAAATGGTTCTTGTCCAAGCTAAGTTTACCATCAGTGCGCCTCGAAGATGTGCCGAGAGTTACTTACAGCGCTCCAAGTGGCTCTTGGCAAACTATATGGGACGGTGCTATTTATGGGGAGCGGTGGGTAGAGGGGAAGTGACTTTTTTCGCCGGACGCGCCGTCTATATTTATGGCGGGTAACTAAGCTCGCACCGCATCTACGTTTATAATATCTTTGCTTTTGCAAAGTGCTTTTGCACTTTGGTCCCGTTAGGAGTATATGCCAGATGGCGCCAGTGTCTCCAGAACGTGAGATTTTTCGGCCGCCACCACTCTCCCATCTGAGAGCGACACATTGAAATCAAAGATATTTTACCTAGATGCGGCAAGGGTCAGGAGTGGGGACGGCCGATTTATATATCTAACTACACTTCGACTACATTAATGGGCGGGTTGGGGCTGGGGCGCACACTGAAAGTTGTTGAATTCCAAACCGAACGTGATTTTCTGTTTCTCGCGTTCGCCTTCGACATCACTATAGCAATATTTGCTATAGCTGAGTTGGTCGGTTGGCTCTGTACGCGAAGAATTTTGTGAACGCTGAATTACCTAATTGTATTAAAATTACAGAGAGCCTAAAATGATTCTATTTACTATTATTTTTAAATTGATTAATTTGTCTTACGACTGGTTTGAAAAGACACATTTTCGGGATAATAAATGAATAGATTTAAAAAACTTCTTTTCGTAATTTAGAATTGTAGTGACATTTCAAAAATTCTTTTTTTAATAAGCATAACATTTAAATGAAATTGAGATAAATTTTAAAATTAAATAAAATTTAGTTAAATTCCAAATTTAAATAAAATTTAGATGAATTTAAAAATTAAATAAAGTTTAGTTGAATTAAATTAATTTCTCGTCTGCTGTATTTTAAAAGAGAAATTTTCTACATACTACGTAAACAAGTTTAAAAAGAATTCTATTCGTACTTTAACATTTATTGCAGTGCAATTTTTAAAACTATTTTGTAAAACTAAATTTAAAGATTAAATACAATTTAGTTAAATTCAGCATTTAAGTAAATTTTAGTTTAATTAAAGTAAAGTTCAGTCAAAAATTGTAGATGTTTCATGGCGTTAAATGGTTTTAAATTAAAGTGCAATCTAGTTAAATTAAAATAAAACTGTAGTTAAATTTTAAATTTGAATATATTTTTGAAACCAGTAATATTAAAAATAGTGCATCCATATTGAAAAATAAAATTATTAATGCTATTTACGTAGAATGTAAATGACATAATTCCAAGTTTATCTACAATACGCATTTTAACCGTTTTATTGGATACGGATATATGGACAAAAAGCTCAGGAAAGTTATAATTAGGATTATAACTGACTCATAAAAATAAAGAATAGATCTAGAGAAGAAATTATATTAAAATAATCTGCACGTAGTTTACTGAGCCCTCTCACCAGGAGTATCCTGCATTGTGCACGATTCTAATAAGTAAATTTTTATTTGAACCGTATACAAAATTCAAAGATAAGGCTGAAATGTGAATAATTTTTGGGACAATTGTCACGGTAGCTACTAGACAGAAAAGCAGGAAATATTTCGCCATAATTTTTGAAGCAATTGGGAAATTTTTTGGAATCTTAAAAATTTTTAATTTTCAAATCAAAAAAGGGAACACAATATATTAACCGATTTTAATCAATCAATTGGATGTCAACCCACAAATTCTTTTCGCTCAGCTCAATCGATTTGACTAATTTAATAATTTTCACCCCACCATATAATAGATAATGTATACATATTAATATAATTATATTAATTATATTATATCAATAAAATAGGTATATATATTTATATATTTATATAAATAAAAATGAACTAATAATACGTACCTATTTGCACCGGCATGTGTGTGTTCCTTTGTTGTGAAATTAGGAAAACAAGTGAGTGCAGGTATAACATGCGCACGTCGTCGTATTGCTATTTAAAAAATCACATGATCCAGTTTAAATTTTTTGTAAATTGTCACTCCTGTTTCTAATTGTTATTTTAATAATTAATTTACTTTTTTTCTTTTATAAAACTTTGGCTACAATTAGGAAGTACAGCCAGGATTACATTAATAATAAATTTTTTCAATGTGAAATTCGATATGTGTATATATAATAGAGTGGAGCGAGAATGATCAAATTGGTCAAATCGTTTGAGCTGAGCGAAAAAAATTTGTGGGTAGACATCCGAAAAAAGTAAAAAAAGAAATAATTTTAAAATCGGTTAATATCTTCTGTTCTCTTTTTATTTGAAAATTCCAAAAAGTTTCCCTATTGCTTAAAAAATTATGGCGAACTTTTTCTATGTTCAGTTTTTTCTAGTGAATAATAATAAAAATTTAAAAATAATCAAATCGTGTGAAGTTTTTGAGGTTAGGAGTGAAAAAATAGTTGCTTGGTCAGGGGGGCAAGAGGTAGGAAATAAAGGCGGGAAACGTCACAGAGCTTTGGGTAAGGTAGGATGCCGATGACGCGAAGTCCACAAACTGGCGCCAGAGGGCAACAGTTACTGGATGATCGCACAGAGCAGAAAACCGTAGTGGCTGCAACAGCTGACGTTGCCGAAAGTATTGAAAGTGGGGGGATGGGTGATGTTGATCGCAATGACAGCAGCGGTGATGAAAGTGCCGAGAAGTCGACCCGGGCGGGGAGGGTAGCGGATTCAGTTACGGGCAAGCAACGGGGAAGGCCCTCAAATTTACAGCGCCTTAACAAGCTAGGCAACGCGGGTTCGAACAGAAGTCTGGACGAATGGCAAAAAAAGGCAAG
>NW_022874305.1:0-1826 GCF_010883055.1 Belonocnema kinseyi
CCTGTAGCCGCCAGACGCTTTCGCTTTCTCGGCGTCACTTCGAATTTTACTGGATTCAACACGTTATTAAAATTTTAGATTTTTAGCTCATTCGGCATATACGAGTATTTATTTACAAACAACATTAAAACTTTAAAATTCTCAAAAAAAAAACTACTCCATTTTCAACCGCAAGTTCACGACTCGAAATCGCTTCTGCCTGGGTCTGAACCGAATTTCAAACATAATTCCCCAAACTCAAACTGAACTTAAGTATCCCTTTAAACCAGGGCTCACCAAAAGGCAGCCATTGGCTGCCAGTGGCAGTCAAAAGTCTAGGTCAAACTGGCCCTAACAAATCTTGTCGTTCGACTGGTTTCTAGCCCTTCACGGTCATTATACCTCCCGCCGCGCCGGGCTTGAAAGACATTATCCTTTCCAAAAATGAAATACAATTAGAAAAAATATACCATCGTTTGATTTAATAATATAAAAATAAATATAAACGTTTTATTGAATAATATTTATATATTTCACACAATTGTTATAATGTATAATGATAAAATGTTTAGATGTTATTGTTCGAATTTCTTTAATAAATATTTATTGAAATAAGCTATAGCTATAATATGACTATGTATAATAATTCAACTCAAATAGAAGGAAAGCGTATTAAGATTAAAATAAATTTTTGTAATTAAGATATGAAGTATAGATTTCAGTGAAAAGTATTTTTTATTCTAAAGCAGATTTCTTTCTCCATACATATTTATTGTGAACGACTTTGGTCCTATTGCACGGGAACAATTTCAATTCATTATTGTTCTCATTTAATTTAATCAGTGAGTATAATTTTATGTAATGCCATTGAAAAAGAATAATTATTATTGTTATTATGGAATATAATTATTATTAGGAGTAATTATCAAAATGAAATGAATGTTTCAATTTAAATTTAATTTCAATTGACTTTCAGTAACTTGCATCTTTCATTTTAATATAAGATTTTATGCAAGCAAGAACTAGAGATAAAAACAGAAATAAACATTTAAACACAGATAACAGAATGTTTTTAGTGGTATTAATTGCGATTTTCAAATTTTAAAACTTCCAAAAAGAAGAAATTTTGAAAGTAAGTAACTTAAATTACAGGATTTTTTATTGCAAATTATCAAAACCAAAAACTCTTCAATTTTAAAATAATGAGAATTGAACGATATGTAGTGTGCAAGAGTTACAATCGACAACTACTTGGTCTTGAAGATATTTAAAGTGAAATCCCTGTATTTTAATGATTTTAAACATGAGTCAAAGTTATCAATTTTGAGAATTCCAAACTTAAGAAATTTCAAATCAAAATTGTGAAAATTATAGAATTTTTAATTGTAAAACTAAAAACTTACCTAATTTTTACTTCTAAATTCTCAAAATAAAAAAAAAACTCTTTAATTTAAAAGACTGACAATTTAAATTTCGAAAAGTACAAATGGAGTCTCTTGAAATTTGAAGATTCATAAATTAAAATTGTTGACTTTTGATGGTTTCGGAAATCAAATGTCAAGTTTTTAATTTTAATTGTTCTAAAAAGAAGAAAATTTGATATTAAATCATCAAAATTGAAAATTTTTTAATGGAGAGTTTAAAAAATTCATAAATTTGAATAGATTTATGACTCAATGGTCTACTCTCTAAATATGAATCAGTGAAACTTCACAGATTGTGAGTGAAATTTCACTGATACAAACAGCCTCTCTACTGGAATTGTTTAAACTCTTAAATCGCCTATATTTAAACATTTTTGTATGAAAGCTTTGAAGTTTGAAAGCTTCTATTAAACAGTTGAACTA
>NW_022874306.1:0-1986 GCF_010883055.1 Belonocnema kinseyi
AATAGTTCAAGGACTTCTGGTTAAAAAATATAAACTTACTTTCAATGCTTTATTCAACTTTCAATTCGTTTATTTTAAGTCGCTTTATATGATTAATTTTTAAATTTTTATTTATAAATCCAAACTCCAAAGTCTTATTTACGAATTGACAATTTTAAAAATCGAACGGTGTAACAAAACAGTTTCATTTTCAGCTAAAAATAAAAAAAAACAAAGATGCAACCAAATCCTTAAATTTTTAACGAAGGAGATGAATTTTCATTTAAAATTATGAATCTTCATAAAAAAAGGCTTACATTTTTTATTAAAAACTGTTGAACTCATCCAAAAAGAAAATTTTTTTCACAAAACAGTCGAATTTTCAGTCTTAAACTACAATAATGAATTTTCAAAAAAAAAAGATAAAAGTTTTTTTTTAATTAAAAACAGTTGAAGTCATCCAAAAAAGTAAATTTTTTACCAAATAGTTGACTTTTCAGTCAAGAAAGAAATTTGTTTAAATTCTTTACATGTAATGCAAATTAATCGTGTGTTCGACCTCAGTTTAATTACATTCAAAATTATTTCTTAGCATAATTATATAGGTTGAAATTTTTATTTTAGTACCTTAGAATTAAGAATTAATTGTTTACAGCATTTTGAACTTGAAACAGGTTCGAATTACGCAGACATTTTAACATGTAAAAAATATATATTCAAAACTTAAATTACTAAATTGGCATGAAGGTTATGTAATGAAAGAAAAGCAACAATTTTTAGCCGTATATATAAATAAATATATTGGCTCGGTGGAAAAAGCCTGAAAGGCATAAAAAACCAACGAAAATGACTTACACAAAAATTTGGGAATAAAAAAATAAAAAGTTCTCCTCGCCTCTAACAAACTAACAATAAATAAAATCATTTTATAGAATGTATACATGAAAACAAAATCGGGGTGCTTTCTGGCCGTGAGTCCCCTCGCCTCTCACAAACCGAAAATAAATAAAAACATTTTATATAAAATATAAATTAAAAAATCGGGGTGCTTTCTGAGCGTGAGTCTCCTCGCCTCTCACAAACGAAAAATAAAAACTAAATATACTTCATTCACACACACACATTCAATCATCATTCGCCCCGCCATGCTGTAAACAATTAATTCTGAATTCTAAGGTACTAAAATAGAAATTTCAACCTATATAATTATGCTAAGAAATAATTTTGAATGTAATTAAACTGAGGTCGAACACACGATTAATTTGCATTACATGTAAAGAATTTAAACAAATTTCTTTCTTGACTGAAAAGTCAACTATTTGGTAAAAAATTTACTTTTTTGGATGACTTCAACTGTTTTTAATAAAAAAAACTATCTTTTTTTTGAAAATTCATTATTTTAGTTAAAGACTGAACATTCAACTGTTTTGTGAAAAAATTTTCTTTTTGGATGAGTTCAACAGTTTTTAATAAAAAATGTAAGCCTTTTTTTATGAAGATTCATAATTTTAAATGAAAATTCATCTCCTTCGTTAAAAATTTAAGGATTTGGTTGCATCTTTGTTTTTTTTTTATTTTTAGCTGAAAATGAAACTGTTTTGTTACACCGTTCGATTTTTAAAATTGTCAATTCGTAAATAAGACTTTTGAGTTTGGATTTATAAATAAAAATTTAAAAATTAATCATATAAAGTGACTTAAAATAAACGAATTGAAAGTTGAATAAAGCATTGAAAGTAAGTTTATATTTTTTAACCAGAAGTCCTTGAACTATTCCGTTTAAAAATAAGTTTACACTGTTTTGTAAAAAAATCATCTTTTTGGCTTTGAAATTCAACAATTTAAATAGAATCCTTATTGACTAAAAAGTCAACTCTTGTGTAAAATTAATATCTTTTTGGATGAGTTCAACAGTTTTTCATCAAAAATTAAAACTTCTTTTGTTGTTGAAGATTTATCATTTTAGTAGAAAATGTAATTATTTTGTTGGAAATTTGTTATTCTCTT
>NW_022874307.1:0-1940 GCF_010883055.1 Belonocnema kinseyi
CAAAAGATTGTATTATTTTATAGGCCAGTGAAAATAAAGAAATCGCCAGAGTAAGCTTAATTAGAGTCATCATTTGTGTTTGAAATATCAACTACACTGAAAGTTTGGTATTGGGTCGATTTTGGGACTGGCCTTGGTGGGGAATTACCCAGATGAACATTAATTTTGTACAATGAAAATTCAACTACTTGGATAGAAGTTGAACCACTTTGTTAAAAATTAATGTTTTTTTCAAGTTTCAAATCTTTAGTTGAAAAGTGAACTATTTTGTTTAAAATTTAGTTTTTTTTTCTTATATTTTTTTATTCGAATACAATTATTCACCTAAAAATGTCACTTTGTCAGTTTCTTCTCTTGTTGGTTAAAACTGCAACTTTTTGGTTAAAGATTAACTGTTTTGGTGATTTGAAAATGCAACTGTTTTACAAAACAACTCGTCTTTTGACTTGAAAGTTCAATTACTTTTTTTTCTTCTTGACTGAGAAATCTTTGTGTGCTGAAAATTCGTCTTTCTGGTTAAAAAATTGAATTCGTGGCTTAAACTACTTTGTTAAATTAATTTTTCCACCACCAATTTCCTTAATGGAAAATTGAACAACTATATATTTTTTAATAAATTCATTTAGTTTGTTGAAAATTGATTTTTTTCGGTAGAAAATCAATATTTAAACTTAAAAATTCAGTTTTTTGGTTTGAAATTCTATTTTTTTGGTGAGATTTTAACTATTCCATTTTTGGTGGAAAATTCTTTTTTTAATGGTAAATTATTTTTTTAACTCAAAATTTGACTATTTTCTTAAAAAAGAATTTCTTCCTTCAACATTAATTGTTTTAACTGAAAATTTAACAATTACTTGTTTTGGTAATGATTTAGGTTTTTCAGTAGCAAATTATAATTTTTAATTGATGCTTAGTCTTTTGAATTAAAAATATATCTTGGCTGAAAATTCGATTTTCTTCTTGGCTGAAAATGAATTTTTCATCTTAAATATAACTTCCATTCTGGGTGAAAATGTTATATTTTTTGTTTGAAAATTCAACTATTTGCTTAAATATTCTTTTTTTTACGGAAATTTGTGCTCAGATAAAAATTAAGGCATTTCGTAGAAAATTTATTTTTATATAAAAAATCAACTATTTCAGTAAAAAAATCCTTTTTTTTAGTTGAAAATTTGTCTTTTTTGGTAGAAAATTAATAATCTAGGTTAAAAACTCTCCCTTTTGCTTGAAACTTTATTTCTGTCGTTGTAAATTGAAATATTTGATTTTTGATGGAAATTTTTTAAAATTAAAAATTGGTATTTTCCGTAGAAAATTAATATTCTAAGTGAAAAAGTTAGCTTTCTAAATGAAACTTCAATTCATTCGTTGAAAATTCAACTAATTTGTTGAAAATTCTTTGTATTTTTTTCATTGAAAATTGATTTTTTTCAACTGAAAATTTTACTATATTATCGAAAATTAATTTCTCTCTCAAACCATAAATTATTTAACTAAAAATTAAACAATTTATTTTTTCAGTAGGAAATTAAACTTTATGTTGATACTTATTATTTTGGATTGAGAATTAATTTATTTTGTTGTAACTTGATTTTTTTGGTTAAATATCTACCAATTTAATTAAAAATCTATTTTTCTGGTAGAAAATTTAACGACTTTGCTGAAAATTCGATTTTCTTCTTGGATCCAAAATTAATATTTACTTACTCAGCTTTTTTAGTTAAAAACTTAAGCATTTTGCCAGAAAGTCTTCTATTTTAATGAAAAATTAATCTTTTTATTTGAAAATTAATCTCGGGTTGAATGATAATTCTTTTGTTAAAGTTCTTTTTTAGTTTATTTCCTAAATAAAAGTTGATCATTTTGGTTGAAACATCAAAGAAATTGATTTTTAACTAAAATAATGAATCTTTAACAACAAAAATGAATTTTTAATTAAA
>NW_022874308.1:0-857 GCF_010883055.1 Belonocnema kinseyi
GTTCGTATTTTCGTGTACAACGTTACCGGCTGATGCCGTTGGAATTGATTGTTGAAATATATTTTTTTACATCTTTTATTATTACGCTTTGTACTTAAACGTTGTTTTCTTTCGGCTCTTGCATTTCTCAAAGTTTGAGACCGATATTTTATGTATAAAAAAAGTTCGAACGTTCCAAAAATGTTGAGGTTCAGAAAAAAGTCGGTAATATAGGTATTTAGCTGTGTCACATGCCCCTAACCTCAGCTTATTTTTCGCAGGCGAAAGACCATTATTTTTGGCTTTAATATACACGCACAGCTCTCAATCGCTTTCTTATACTTTATTTGTCTCTTGTAAAAAGAATAATGTATTAGTTTAGTAAATTATCCAACAAGAATATTGTACCGAGACGACGAAAAACCGAGCCAAACTGCAACGGAATTCTGTGCAATTTTTCGACGATAGGTGGTGTACATTGCGCGTATAATATAGAATAGAAATTATATTACCATGTTATGACAGAGAAATTTTAATAAAATGCAAATCAACGATTATGATGTTATTGTGGAGTAAAAATAGTGATTTTTATTGTTTTTAAATTTCAACCAAAAAAATAGGTACAATTTTAACCAAAGAAATGAAATTACAAACACAAGTAATAATATTCTACCAAAAAAGACGAACTTTGAAAAATATATATAAATATTCATCCACATATTCAACCAAAAATGGTTTAAAAAATTGATAAAAAAAATGTTTTCAACAAAATCGGTAAAGGGGGAGGGTCGGTAAGGCCGGTTTTTGGCCTAATTTATTTTTTGACCAAAAAATCTGAAAAAATCATGGTAGTATCTTATAAGTATCCCGAGTCGATT
>NW_022874308.1:898-1516 GCF_010883055.1 Belonocnema kinseyi
CCCCCTACAAATTTAGGAAACACCACTACCCACCAACTGTATTTTCGAGAGATTTGACACTCTTAAACATGTATTCTGAGGTTAGCTCGGGCATCCGTTGAACTCTAGCGCTTCAGGTTCAAGGTCATTTGAAGCTCATTTGAAGGTCAAATCGAGAAAAAACGGTAAAAAAATTTCAAAAAAATATGTTATAGGTTTTTGGGGTCGCTGATTATGAACCTGGTGTCCGCTGACCTTTATCGCGTCAGGTTCAAGGTCATTTGAAAGTCAAATCGACAGAGGTCAATGGATGGCAGATTCGTAATCAACGACCGCGAAAACCTATAACATATTTTTTTTATTTTTTCAGCGTTTTTTATCTATTTGACTTTCAAATGACCTTGAACCTGACGCGATAAAGGTCAGCGGACACCAGGTTCATAATCAGCGACCCCAAAAACCTATAACCTTTTTTTTAAATTTTTTTACCGTTTTTTCTCGATTTGACCTTCAAAAGACCTTCAAATGACCTTGAAACTGAAGCGATAGAGTTCAACGGATGCCAGATTCGTAATTAGCGACTCCAAAAACCTATAATGTATTTTTTTGGATTTTTTACCGTTTTCTCTCGATTTGACC
>NW_022874309.1:0-1242 GCF_010883055.1 Belonocnema kinseyi
TTGAAAATATAAAAACGTGAAAAATTATCTTTTTTTACCTAACTAATTATAGAGTGAGTGAGAAAGTTCGGCAAGACCCCTAAAAACCACCCTTGATATAACCACACCTAAAACGTTAAAAATGACAATTTTGATTGTGGATATTTGAAAATAAAGAAACGTCAAAAATTCTCTTTTTTTATCACTATAGTTATAGAGGGAGTGAGAACGTTCGGCAAGACCCCTAAAAACCACCCTTAACATAACCACAACTAAAATGTTAAAAATGACCATTTTGATTGTCGATATTTGAAAATATAAAAAGGTCAACAAATCTCTTTTTTTATCTCGCTAATTATAGAGGGAGTGAGAACGTTCGGCAAGACCCCTAAAAACCACCCATAATATAAGCACACCTAAAATGTTAAAAGTGACCATTTTGATTGTCGATATTTGAAAATATAAAAACGTCAAAAATTCTTTTTTTTATCTCACTAATTATAGAGGGAATGAGAACGTTCGGCAAGACCCCTAAAAACCACCCTTAATATAACCACACCTAAAATGTTAAAAATGACCATTTTGATTGTCGATATTTGAAAATATAAAAACGTGAAAAATTATCTTTTTTTACCTAACTAATTATAGAGTGAGTGAGAAAGTTCGGCAAGACTCCTAAAAACCACCCTAAAAATAACCACACCTAAAATGTTAAAAATGACCATTTTGATTGTCGATATTTGAGAATAGAAAAACGTGAAAAATTATCTTTTTTTACCTAACTAATTATAGAGGGAGCGAAAAAGTTCGGCAAGACTCCTAAAAACCACCCTTAAAATAACCACACCTAAAATGTTAAAAATGACCATTTTGATTGTCGATATTTGAAAATATAAAAACGTCAAAAATTCTCTTTTTTTGTCTCACTAATTATAGACGGAGTGAGAACGTTCGGCAAGATCCCTAAAAACCACCCTTGATATAACCACACCTAAATGTTAAAAATGACAATTTTGATTGTGGATATTTGAAAATAAAGAAACGTCAAAAATTCTCTTTTTTTATCACTATAGTTATAGAGGGAGTGAGAACGTTCGGCAAGACCCCTAAAAACCACCCTTAATATAAACACACCTAAAATGTTAAAAATGACCATTTTGGTTGTCGATATTTGAAAATATGAAAAGGTCAAAAATTCTCTTTTTTTATCTCACTAATTATAGAGGGAGTGAGAACGTTCTGCAAGACCCTTAAAAACCACCC
>NW_022874310.1:0-1707 GCF_010883055.1 Belonocnema kinseyi
CAAAAGTAACGAGTTTTACGACGCAACTTATCGCCTCCTTGTAAACAAAGTCGGCAGTCTCGTTTATTGGTAAGTGTATCGGCGCCGCTGTTTTGTGTAGCCTGAACATTTATTGGATGATTGATTGGTCTTCCGAAGAATGCTTCAATCGCTGAACGAACTTGAAAATGCTTGATAGCATGAACATTATTCATACGGTTTTCGATGTTAGGCAAAACCAGTGTTCTGGAAAGCGTTTGCAGAAAAATGCGTCTGGCGTCTTTTTCATTGTTTCTATCGACCTCCTTACAAATGCAAAAGGCTGCCAGTGCCATAACGTCGAGCATATTGAAAAAAAAGCCAAAGTCCAGCGTCGTGTTGGCCGTTTCGTAGTGTAATGCGTTACCATCTGGTCCATACAATCAACACCAGCTTTGTTTGCATTGTAAAACATAA
The DNA here is from genome assembly GCF_010883055.1 of Belonocnema kinseyi. NCBI lineage: Eukaryota > Metazoa > Arthropoda > Insecta > Hymenoptera > Cynipidae > Belonocnema > Belonocnema kinseyi. The sequence goes on from NW_022874310.1 coordinate 436, forward strand.
TCGTCTGCGGTTTCATTGCTTCTCCTTCACAATTTTTCTAGTAGTGAACCGTCGAAAGCAAATTTACGGCCTTGTTCTTTTTTGGCACGTAGCAGCACAGAGAAACCAAATTTTCGTGGAAACCGAAGAAAAAAGAAAGTACGAAACGATTTGGATTTTTCTTTGCTTCCTCAGGTAGAAATGCTTTGTTGGATCGTACGGTGCCAACGAATGCCAGACCAAGTGCAACCAGTCGCTTTACTCCATGCAATGTTGTGAAGAAATTATCGGATACGATCGTTCGGCCACTGTTCGTGTATCGATGAGATAATTGTAACAATACATTTTCACCCTGATTTACCTCACGCTGTTGTCCATCGCCCTTTCCCGTGTATAGTTTTCCTTGCAAAGGATATTTAGTCTTCGAATCGCATGCCCACCAAACTTTGATTCCATACTTCGCTGGTTTTGATGGAATAAATTGTGTAAACTTGGTCCGGCCGCGATAAGGAAATAGTTGCTCATCAACGGTGATGCTTTCGTGTGGATCGTAATTTTTAGCAAGATTTTCATTGAGAAAGTTCTAAAGATCGCGAATCGGGGCGGCTTTATCCGTTCTCTGGAGAAATTCACGCGTGCGGCTATCATCAAAACGGATGAACCGCATGATTGCAATGAAACGATTATAAGGCATAGCTGCACGAAATATCGGTAGAGCATCGCTGCGCCACAAGAGTGAGATATCTTGCATATTGTTGTGTGTAACGCCGGCGGCCAAAAGAATGTCGATAAAGGCATCAAATTCGGTACTGGTCAAATCAACCCATTCTAATGGCCGCGGTGAGTCGGGATATTCTTCTCTAAATTTGCGAATGACTTCTCTGGCATGCAGATTTGTTTGAGTGATGATTATGAATGTTATACAGTCTGTCAAGTTAAAGCGTGGGTGGCTTTACTCGCAGTCGGTAAGGTGTATCGACATGATTTTGGTGTCAAAATATTAAGAAGAGCTCCCTCTTTCATGCTTTTTGATTTAACATTCAGTTTGCTTTCAATTCTCATCTTGTTATGTAGGTGAAAAGGTGCAATCTCCCAAACCCATGTTTCGAGAAACAACCCCAGAGATGCACTTTTACCGGATATTTTACAGTCCGCCGCACTAATCTTGAGGTTGAATGTGTCCAGGCATGCGATGACGTCACGTAACCCGAAACAGAAGCCTCGTCGGTGAATATTACCTCGTCCCAATCTCGATCAACATTTTCCTGGGCCCACGCAAGTCGCTTTTCGATG
>NW_022874311.1:0-1949 GCF_010883055.1 Belonocnema kinseyi
TATTTAAATAAAAAAACATGGGTGAATTTATTTGCCTAAGAGAGCAATTTGGTGAACATGCCCGTTAAAATTTCTCAAATGTGATTTTTTGGGGCCCCAAATTAATTAATATTTTTAACCTAATACTTTGAAACATAAGTCTAAACAATGGAATAATTTGGAAATCTATATCTTGAAAATTCATGAATTTGTAATTATAACTTGAAGATTTAAATCTTAATTTAAAAAATTATAAATAAAAATTACAAAAGTTTTATGTTTTAAAATTGAAAATCCATTCATTTTCATGATATGCATGTCAAATTTCATAAATTAGGAAGATTTATAATTGAGAATTCTTGACTTTTAATCTTCAAAATCATGATAATTTATATGAATTATTATTTTATTTTGTTATTTAGTCAATTTTAATTAAAAATTTGTTAGATTTAAATTAATTAATTTAAATTTATCAATTAATTTAGTTGTTATTTATTTTTTATTGATACATCTTTCAAAATTCAAAAGTCATGGCAGTACTCAGAGTACAGATATTTTTTACATTCTCATCAAAATAGGTATTACATTTGTGTAAAATTTTACGTCTGGACACGAAAAACAGGTTTTTACGAGTGTTTCTACCTGTATGTATGCATGCTTTTTTGCTGGCCTAAAGGCTCTAAATCTAACTGTAGAAGAGGAAGTAAATGCAGAACCGAAGCATCCAAAGAACTGCAGATTTTCCCGTAAACTTCAAATTATGAACCATATGTAAAAAGTAATTAATGTGAACGATAAGCCCAAATGTTGTGCCTGTTGTGTTTTAGTTAATATGTGCTGCAAAGATTGTAGTTATAATAAAATTATTTTATCTTTAAAAGTAATTTTAATTTATTCTGATTGTATTAGGTCGAAACAACTAATGCAAAGTTCCTTTTGTATTAGGTTGAGATGCCTAATGTGAAATAAAATGTGTTCTACTTTATAAAGTCTACTTTATACGCCTGGGCGGCGTGGAAATGGGTTAATTTTCGTGTCATTGTTTAAGCTTGTTGAAATGATTTGGCATCTTAAAAAATTATTTCTTTTGAAATAAAATAATCCGTAAATCCTTTCAGAATTAGAAAATGATATGTAAAAGTCTACCAAAGTTTATTTTCTTTGCAACATCTGGCTTGTATCTTACTTTTTCCAGTTGTTTTGTACTATTTTATAATTTAACTTTGTAGCTTTGGGCCAAGAAGTTCGTTCTATAGTTTGACAGAAATTTTTCCTGAATAAATATTTTAAAAAGAGAAGTACCTATTTTTAATTATTATTTTATAAACATAGATAAATCAGATTTCAATTTTTTCTGTGAAAAACATAATCTATGAGTGACAGAATGAAATCAGAAACAGTAATAAAGTCAATTTATTTAAAAACAAACACTTTGAAAAAAGTTGACCTTGAGAAAACATTAAATATATATTTTTTTAATTTCGACAAAAATCAGGTGTTTTTTTCTCTCGGCAAAATAAATAATCTGTGAAGATGCCAAATTATTAAAAAAAAGAAATAACACTTGAAAAAACACCCTTTTAAAGAGTTTTTGAAACAAAACATTTCATCAGTTCTATCAAGCACTCCTCTCGTTCTGAAATAATGATTCAAGTACTAAAAGACATTCATTTCTAATCCTGTCACTTTAAACGTTTTCAACGTGCAACTAAATAAGTTGAAAAGTTTCACTTTCAAATTATCGAATACTTTCAATGTAAAATTCTTGCATATCTAAATAGCTTTAAATTTTTAATTATTCAATACACTGAATAGTACAAATATAAAATGTCTTAACTAGGAGGGTAGTTCAATAAGTCCTTAGAATCAAGTATAAAAACAATCTTTTTTGGGTAAATTTTTTTTTATTTTTCAACATAATCTCCTTGGAGCTCTATACACTTGGTCAATCGCTTTTCAAGTTTTTTTAA
>NW_022874312.1:0-3336 GCF_010883055.1 Belonocnema kinseyi
TTGTATTTATTTCCAGGGGAACAACTTATGTTCTAAGACAGCAACGAACTCAAATAGTGAACAATATAGAAAAGGAATTAACAACATTTTAAATTCACCGCGGCATAGATAACGTTAAATTCTTCCTTATCGACTATCAAAACTAAATTATAAATTGTCGACATCCGAGTTGGACGTCACAGCTGGCTCTGTACGGCCTGTACGCTAAAAATGTTATGAACACTGATTTACCTAATTATATTCAAATTAAAGAGAGCCTACAGATATTCTATTTATTATTATTTTAAATTTTCGAGACAATAAATAAATGTAAAAAAATTCCTTTAGTACTTTAGAATTTTAGTTAAATTTCTAAAATTACTTTTAAAAACTAAACTTAAAATTTAAATGAAATTAAGATAAATAAAAAAATTTAATAAAATTTATTTAAATTCCAAATAAAATTTAGTTGAATTTAAAATTTAAATAAAATTTAGCTAAATTCAACATTTAAATGAAACTTAGGTGAATTTAAGAATCAAATAAAGTTTACATAAATTAATTTCTCGTCTGGTTTCTTTTGAAAGAGAAATTTTCTAGATACTAAGTAAATAAGTTTTAGAACAATTCTATTCGTACTTTAAGATTTATTGTAGTGCAATTTTAAAAATTATTTTGTAAAACTAAATTTAAAGATTGAATACAATTTAGATCATTTCAAAAAGTGAATACATGTTAGTTAAATTCAAAATTTAAGTAAAATTTAGTTGAATTTAAGTAAATTTCAGTTAAAATTGTAGATGTTGAATGGTGTTAAATAGTATTAAATTTAAGTACAATTTAGTTCAATAAAAATGAAACTGTCGTTTAATTATAAATTTAATTGAATTGAATACAGATATATGTGGGTTGTTTATTGGCTTCAACATTGAAGAGCATTCAAATAAGCTGGAGAAACATAAAAAAATTCCCTTATTTTTATAATAATTAGTCAAATTAAAAAAAATACTCAGGAAAGTAATTAGGACACATAGTTCTGAAGTTTTTGGTTTGAAACTTTTCAGAAGTCGACAATGTCAAAATATAAAAGGAAGCGTTTAAACTTCAGCATAACTATTTTGCATGGAAACACTTTACCATCCCACAATTTTAATTCAAATTAGAAGTATGTTAGCAATTAAATAATTATTCCATTCAAAATTATTCAGTTTCGAAAATTGGATTATAACTTTAAAGTCTTTGAAATTAAAAGGTTTCAAATGAGAGAAATTTGAAATGAAAACAATTAAAATTACAGTGTAATTATTTTCTTTTAGAAGCGTAAGAATAAAATAATAATTATTAAAAGAAACTAGTTTATAAATTTAAAATTCAAAATTTCAGTATTTGTAAAATTTCGAATATTCTTCGAGTATAACCTGTCAATTCAAATTATTTAATTTTAAACGTTTTAAATGAAATCACTTATGGTTCTGCAATACATTTTTTCAGCTTTAGGATATAAATAATTTAAAGCTGCAATAAGCAGATTATTCGATGTCAAACCTCGTGAAAAATTTGAATTAATGTAAAGCCTTTGAAATCGAAAACTTTTTATAAGGAGAGAAATTTTAAATTGAAAGGCTTTAATATATTTTCAATTTAAAACATTCAAATTGAGTAATTTTATAAACAGAAATTTCAAGAATTGTATTATTTGAAATTTTTTCATAGAGTAGATAAATTGAAAATTGAAATGCAGAATTCTAAATGTTTGTATTTGGGTATTACCAGATTTTGGAGGCCATTAATTTAAGCCTAATCAAGTTAAAAGGCTTACAGTTGTCAATTTTACGATATATTCAAAACCAAATTATATTTCAATGTTAAAATTTTTAATTGTTTAGGATTTGATTCTTAAATTCAGAATTTGTTCAATGCTTTACATCTTTAATTTTACACTTTCAAAACTTTTTGTTTAATTTGAGTCATCGAGAAAAAATATTACATTTTAGTAGACACGACTTTTTTTACGTAAAAAAATTAATGTAGGAAATACCCCACGTGCCAAGCTGAACAATCTGTCGAGAGGGAAAAGTGGGTTAAGTCAAATTTGCTGTTTGCTTGAAGAAACTCACTATCTTCGTTTTGACGTGAGTCTTCTTTACGTATACGCTGCAACGCGAAAATGACCCTTACGTCAAACTTTAGAGAGTAATTTTTTTCTCCAAGACGGCAGAAATAATCACGGCTTATCACATTGAAAAAAAATTACTTGATAACAAAATTTCGTCACTTATTTATTACATGAAAACATTTGTTTTTGTTTACAAGATTTAAGAAGTAAGAAAAAAATCTTGATTGGAATATATTGATTTTTGAAGAACAAGAAGCTTTAAGCATTATAACGCTAGGCGTGAATAATTTTAACATATCATTGTTTTCAATTTAATAAACTCAATATTAAAATGGAAGTTTTAACATTGTCAGAAATAAATATTCACTTTAACTTCAAGTACCTAGATGACAGTTTTGACTTGTCATGTTCATTGTAATTTTTACATTATGTCTAATTGTCTACTGTGTTATGAATTGTAGTTAGAAGAAAGTTATGAATAATACAATAGAGCGGAATTAAACTTCGGTTTTCAATCAAGATCGTTGATAAAGGAGTATACAATTTTTGAAAAAATAAGTCTGACAAAAAAGTGCCAGATCATGTAATTTTTGGTTCGATTCATAATTTTATTCAAATATGAAATTCCTTCCTAATTTATTTTTAATTATGCAAGAAATAAACATTGATAATATCTTTTTCAAATAAAAAAGTGGGGCTTTTTGCATGAAAATGCCTTTAAAATTTTATAAAAGAAACTGAAAGTTAATCAAATATTTAAATTATTAGAAAATAAATTTATTTACAAACAAATTTAAAAAAGCAAGTTTTTTATTAAAGGAAAGAATTTAAAGTAATTATTTCAGCAAAATAAAAAAATCTTAATGGAATTAAATATGCAAACAGTTAAACAAGTAAATGCAAATAAAAGCTTAATCGACAAGCTGGAAAGTATAGTTTCCTATACATGACCGGTGGAGAACATTTTAAAGTTTTAACTTATTTTTCTCAATAAATACAAAATAAAGAAATAAAGGAAATAATTAAAGGAAACTAAATAAAAGACTAAGGGAACTGATATATTTATTAAAAATAAAGTAAAATAAAAACAGCGTCAAATTCTTTTAAAAAATATAGACTATTGAAGTACATATTAGTTTTGTGAATTTATAGCATTGGTTTATATTATTTTTCATGGTTGCGGTTTAAAAATGTAATTAGCTCATATATTAAAACAACAAAAAGACGAAAATTATGGCAAT
>NW_022874313.1:0-2892 GCF_010883055.1 Belonocnema kinseyi
TATTTTTCAAAAAAATAAATGAAAATGTTGATACCCATTTTTCAAATTTTTGCTGATTTTGACCATTTAAGAAGCCTCACGCATAACGGAAAGACATAATTTTCCTGAATTTTCGAAATCCAGAACGTGGGAGGATACAGGAAAATTAATTGCCGAAGCAGAAATATCCCGAAAATGAAAATTTCCTATAGAACTTTCCTCAAACTTTAAATCCGAAATTTTTAAATTCGGAAAAAGATAAAAATCCTGAAATTTTAAAACACAAACAAAAAATCGCTGAATTCACGAATTCCCGCAAAAAAAGTTCCAATGTCAATATGTACCTAAAAATGCGGATATCGTTACCGAAATTTCGGTACACGTAGCCACGAGCCAAAAAAATATTGAATCTTTTTTTTCTGGTTCGCCATTAAATTTTATTCAGGAATTTCAAGATTCGGCAATTTATTATATTCAAGAATTTGAAAATTCTACAATCCAGTATTTTCATGGATTTCAACATTCTGGTATTAAAACTTCTGGAATAAACATTTTCGACAGTTTTATTTTCTTTCGGGAATTTATATTTTTTGAAAAATATCTTTTTTGGTCATTATTTTTCAAGTATGTATTTTTCCACATTCCAAACTGTTGAAATTTGGCAAAATTATGTCATTCTCACAAAACGCAAAAATAAAATGTCCATTATTATCTTAATTATTTTGTAAACTACAAGATATATGAAATTTGAAATTGACGTAGATAAACAAAATTAACGAAAATATTTATTTGCGAAATAGTCTATAAGATACAAAATATTAAAATTTTATTTTTTCGTGTAAATTTAGATATTAGGGAATTAAAATTTTTGGAAAATTGAAATTTCGGCATTTTAAAAATTCGGGTTTTCAAATTTCGCTAATTATGCTTTTGTAATTATACTTTTGGAATATTTCGTTAATAAATATTTTTCGTTACTTTTTTCATCTTCGGAAATTTAAAATTTCGCCAGATTTTATTTTTCGGACATTTTTTATTTTGGCAATAATCATTTCTACACTTTTCATCATTCTGGATTTTTCTTGTTATTAAAATTATTATTTGCCATCAATTTAAAACTAAATTAGGCAATTCAAAGCTCAAATTCATTTTTTCAAACATTTTTTTCAGATTCACAGGCTCTAGATATCTTTACCCAAAATGCAATAGACGCAGCAGGTAAGTATTCTTCCCTCTTAAGAATTTATTAAACTTTTATAGGTTGCAATTTTATTCTTAAAACTGTCTTACGCTTAATATAATTTATTTTAGGTTTTGGTAAATTTAATTTAAAAGTTTCCCTCTTGAGTGCCTTAATTTACACAAATTCAGCCATTAGTTGGACCAGCACTGGTTTTATTTTGCCAGCTGCAGCATGTGATTTCCAGATGGATACAGTCGATAAAGGCAGAATCACCGTTGCTTTTATGCTAGGTGAAAATTTATCGTTTTTATTATTATTGCGAAAAGTTTCAAGAGAAAAAATGTAAAACTTTAAAAAAACTACAGTGTGGCCGCTGGACCGCTAAACCTGGGAAATGACCGGAATATTTGTATTTACTGGGAATTTAAACGATTTTATTATGAAATGTTTTTGATGCTTCAATAATCGGTACACAGGGATTAGTTTAAATATTTCTATAGTTAAGTTAATTATAACGGTCATAAGATAAAAGAAGAAGTTTTCGCTAAATAATTTCAATAATAGTTTTTTAAATTTCTGGACATCCATTCATTCATATTCTTTTAAAGTAGACATAATGTAGATATTAAATATTGGATTTCTTATTTATGAAAGGAGAAACTCAACATAAAATTGACAAGATGTATAAGGGTACATTTTTTTGTGAAAGTATACTTTTTATACTTTGAAATAAATTGGCTTTGTTGTCAGACTTGGAAAAAACAGGGGACGTGAAAAGTGGGGAAATTTTAGTGAATTTCATTGATTAGAAAAATGGCAGAGATTAAAAAGAACTGTCAATTTTTCGGGAATTTCTGTCAGAAGAACTTTAAAATAACTTTGAAGAATAATTCATTCAACATTTTTGTTTAAAACTATTTTATTTGCAATGCTTTATTTATTTATTATTTATTTTATTATTTTATGCTTCATTTATTATTGATATTGATAAAAAATTGAACTTGCAGTTTTCCTGTTTAGCAAGGATACTGATGTTTCTGAAAAACTATTTCTTTCATCCTCCTCTTCCGCTTCTTCCTAATCATCCCCTTCCTCTTCCTCCTCCTCCTCCTCCTCCTCCTCCTCCTCTACCTACTCCTCGGCTTCCTCACCCTCTACCTCCTCATCCTCTTACTCCATCTTCTCATTCATGTTCTCCTCTTCCCACTTCCCCGTCCCCTTCTTTTTCTCTTCATCCACTTCCTATTTTGATGCAAATGTACTTATGTACCTTTGGGCATGTCAACTTTATTTTATCTGGCATAGAAGTTTTATTGAGCACACTTTTGCTTTGAGACTTCACGCAACTCTGCAATACCTGATTTTTTAATATCATCAGTTCCATCATTGTCCTTTAATCCATTCAGAATCACTTTCAAAACATCATCAGACAACCTGAGTGGATTAATTTAATACCTTGTAAGAGAAACTTTAAGGAATTTTAAAAAGTTTGGTATAACTGAATAATGTCGAAACCTATCTATTTTTTCTCAAATCGTAAAAATACGTTTCGCCCATAATTCCTTAAAAAACCTCATATTTCTTCGCCGAGAAATTCTGCGACTTAAAGTATAGAATCTGCTTGATTTGGAAAAGATACCAGGTGTATACATATGAAACCGGTATTTTTTCAAGAAAAAAACACATTTATTTCAAGAGAATGATAACAAATATTTTATTCAAAGTATGCG
>NW_022874314.1:0-1488 GCF_010883055.1 Belonocnema kinseyi
TGATATACTTTTCTCTTTGGCGGGCTTCTCTCGAAATTAAACTATATTCGAAACTACAGTTTTAATATCAATAAAATAAAAGTCATTATTAATCAATTCATCTTTCCGTAGATTTCGGTAAAAAAGTGTTTTTTTTTCTACCAAAACACTCGAAAAATAATGCAAAATTTGCACTTTTGTTTATCTAATGTTGATTGATATACATTTCTATTTGCCGGGCTTCTCCCGAAATTAAATTATATTCGAAACTACAGTTTTAATATCAATAAAATAAAAGTGATTATTAATCAATTTATCCTTCCGCAGGTTTCGGTAAAAAGGTGTATTTTTCTACCCATACACTGGAAAAATAATGCAAAATTTGCACTTTTGTTTATTTAATGTTGATTGATCTACTTTCCTATTTGGCGGGCTTCTCTCGAAATTAAAGTATATTCGAAACTACAGTTTTAATATGAATAAAATAAAAGTGATTATTAATCAATTTGCCTTTCCGTAAATTTTGGTAAAAAAGTGTTTTTTTTCTACCAAAACACTAGAAAAATAGTGCAAAATTTGCACTTTTGTTTATTTAATGTTGATTGATATACTTTTCTATTTGGCGGGCTTCCCTCAAAATTAAATTATATTTGAAACTACAGTTTTAATATCAATAAAATAAAAGTGATTATTAATCAATTTATCTTTCCGTAGATTTTGGTAAAAAAGTGCTTTTTTTCTACCAAAACACTCGAAAAATAGTGCAAAATTTGCACTTTTGTTTATTGAATGGTGATTGATATAATTTTCTATTTGGCGGGCTTCTCTCGAAATTAAATTATATTCGAATCTACAGTTTTAATATCAATAAAATAAAAGTGATTAATAATCAATTTATCTTTCCGTAGATTTCGGTAAAAAAGTGTCTTCTTCTACAAAAACAATCGAAAAATAATGCAAAATTTGCACTTTTGTTTATTTAATGTTGATTGATATACTTTTCTCTTTGGTGGGCTTCTCTCGAAATAAAACTATATTCGAAACTACAGTTTTAATATCAATAAAATAAAAGTGATTATTCATCAATTCATCTTTCCGTAGATTTCGGTAAAAAAGTGCTTTTTTTATACCAAAACACTCGAAAAATAGTGCAAAAATTGGCACTTTTGTTTATTTGATGTTGATTGATATACTTTTCTATTTGGTGGGCTTCCCTCGAAATGAAATTATATTCGAAACTGCAGTTTTAATATCAATAAAATAAAAGTGATTATTAATCAATTTATCTTTCCGTAGATTTCGGTTAAAAAGTGTTTTCTTCTACCAAAACACTCGAGAAATAATGCAAAATTTGCACTTTTGTTTACTTAATGTTGATTAATATACTTTTCTATTTGGCGGCTTCTGTCGAAATTAAATTATATTCGAAACTACAGTTTTAATATCAATAAAATAAAAGTGCTTATTCATCAATTTATCTTTCCGTATATTTCGGTAAAAAAGTGTTTT
>NW_022874315.1:0-1353 GCF_010883055.1 Belonocnema kinseyi
TACGACTAAAGTTTCATCCCTCTAGTGCATGTGTAACCTCCGCCCCCAAGTCAACCCCTAATTATTATTAAATTCTTGAAAAATACACAATTTTGAAAAATCTAAAATTGTGCAATGATTTTTCCTGCATTTTGTCCTGAATGTACGACAAATAAGTTTCATCCCTCTAGTGCATGTGTAACCCCCGACCCCAATCAACCCTTAGTCATTATTAAATTCTTTAAAAATACATAAATTTGAAAAGTCCAAAATTGTTCAGTAATTATTGCTGCCCGTTTGCTCCCGCCATAAAAATTCAAATACAAGAATGTGCGGTACAGTATGGGGTGATTTAAAAAAAAAACAGATTCAAAATTACATTGTAAATGTAATTATGCACTGACTTCAGATTTTTGTTTCAGAAATTTTTAAATTCTTAAACTAAATTGTTCAGAAAATGGTTTAGGTGAGTATTTTTTTTTATTTCAATGCAAGCAGCGATGAAAGTGTTGATTTTTGGAACTTTGTTTTTTATCTCCTAGAGTCTTATCTCCTGAACATTATGCCTCAGCAGAACATATTATTATGAACATATTATTTAACAAATACCCATTTTAGGAGATTATATAACAAAAATAAATTGATTTCTTTTACCTTGCTAAAAGTATATTGCGAATGATGAATTCGGAAAAATTTCGCAATTACTTTATTGTATAAGATATAATGTAAGTATATGCACATTGTAGGCGCTTATAAACGAAATGAAGTCGATTTACTTCTGACCTTGCTCAGTTTATATGTATTTCTAATGATGTCTTTATACACGAAAAAAATCGTATTTTCTTGTATTAGTTATGAAGTTATATTGATAGTGATTGTTTTACGAAAAATGTTGACATTTTTGGCTATTTCGTCATTGCGTAAACAAATTATATAAACAAAATGAGTAGTTTTGTAACGTTGCGTACAAAAAAAGCAATTCTTATCTTATTTTTGTTGACATAATAAAACAATAGAGGTTTTCTTGTATTTTTTAAGCATCTTGTTTTTCATTAATTATTGACGAGGTAATTTAAAACAAACATAAAATAAATGATTCTTAAAAATACCAATATACCGTTATTACATTTACTCACAGCGTTATATTGCCATTTATATTTTTCGGAAGTCATCTATTAAATTAGTAACAAATAGTGGCAGCATATATAAAATTTCTTAATTTGCAAACAGACCGAAATTATTCGACAAGAGTTCGCGTAAAAAACAACACATAAAGCAACATTTTTGTCTAGAGAATCATGTATAATAATTTTTCTACAAAATAAACAAATATTTATCAACGGTAACACTTTGTCAGAAAACATAATTATTGAT
>NW_022874316.1:0-2043 GCF_010883055.1 Belonocnema kinseyi
GGCGTAGGCATTACAAATTCTTCGTGGTGCATTTTTAATGCAGTTCCATACTCGGAGACACTATTATGCTATTTTAAAATACAAATTGTTGAGCTTCATAACGCAGCGCCCCAAACATAACCAAAAAATAAAGAAATACATTTTTACGTATTATTGTTACTCTTTAGCAATTTTCGTCGTCTTTTTTAAACAAATAATTACTAATGGACAATTCGAATATTGAACATGACTTCTTAAACAATTTTAAGTTGTTTAAACAAATGTAAATTATTAAAACATTTACTTATGCCTACAAATGTTAAAAAATCGTATTTTGTGATTGAAATGCAGTATTCCTTCATTGTTTTAAGTAATACATTTTTCTAAAAAAATGATGTACTAAAGAAAACAATTATGTTATGTCTATTTTCAACATTTCTAAAAATTGAGCCAGACATCAACTTTTTTTTCAAATTAATATCCTATGTTACGTTTTGTTGCATAATGACACAATTTTCATACTTATCTTTTAAATTTTTATAAATTTCTATTTGTTTAAACAATCTTTATTTGCTCACGTCGTTTTTTCCGATAACTAAAAAAATTAAATAAAATAGAACACATACAATTATTTTTTTCGCTGTATAGTGTATGAAAAGAATATACCAACAACTTTTTAAATGTTTAAACATATATAATTTGTTTAAATAATTACTATCCCAAAAAGTTTGAAAATAGTATTTTTTTAATTAAAACTAATATTTAATGATTTTGAGGAGTAGCAAAGTAATTAATTTCACATACTTCTGTAAAATCACAGTGAAGTGTGTGATGTTTACAATGATACAATATGTAATTTTCCGAAACTTTTTAATTTTAGACAAATCTTTTTTTACAGTGTAATTAATCGAAAAAAGGTAGGCATAGGATACTATTTTGAAAAGAAAGTTGATATCAGGCTCCATTTGTAGAAATTTCAAAAACAGACAATAAATAATTGCTTACGGTCATGTGACGAGTGGGTATCCCAAACAGATTCCTCCTTATTAAATCCTGCCGCATTAGTAACAAAAAAATAAATGGCTTTTTCGGGCAAACGGTACAACCTTCAAAAAGAAAAAATCAGACAGAAGATTTTTAACTAAAGAAAAGCTATAAATTGGTTACAAATTGGTTTGTGCTAGGATGTGTGGTTTTTTAAAAATAAAAAACAACATTAACAATGTTTAAAATATAAGTTTTGGACACACGACACAAAATAAGAAATATGTTGAAATAAAAAAGTGTTTCATCCAAAACAGAGCTAAAAATGTGTCATGATTTCCTGTTGTGGGACCGTCGTCTTTGATTTAGTCGTAACATTTAGAATTATAAATATCAAAATTAGATTTTTTGGTAAACGATACAAGTTATGAACAGACGATTAAGAGATAAAACATATCCACCCAAAAAGTATCCAAAAATTTGCTGTGAATAATTTTGAAACTAAGTGGATAAATTTTATTTTAATCGCGAAAAACACGCTCAAAAATCAGAAAATTGAGCAGGAATGTATTGAAATAATGCATGCTTCAGCGTACCCAATAATAACATTTGATGTAAAATAAGAAACATATATTAAAATTATCAGATAAATAAAATTGTTGTTTGCAATATCTGAATAAGTGATTCCAGGCCGACTTCAAGAAATACATGTAATGTACATTTGATATCAAACTGTTGAAAATAGCGTATAAAGTTGAACATTTTAGGCCCAATGCAGTGTGAAGTACGACTATTTATTAAACAATTTCTCAGCAATTGCGATACATCTTCACTGAGGTTTTCTTCTTCGTTTTGAAAACCGCTGCCGCCAGCTGTAAACGAAACAAACCATTTATGCAAGGAAATATAATAATAACTATTTTATTGCATTTAAATACATTTATATTTATTATTAATTTATAAATTATATTATTATTATCTTTAATTGTTGTAATATATTGCTCTGATTGTTATGAAGCTCAACAATTTGTATTTTAAAATAGCATAATAGTGTCTCCGAGTATAGAACTGCATTAAAAA
>NW_022874317.1:0-1419 GCF_010883055.1 Belonocnema kinseyi
TGAAAGAGGGAGCTCTTCTTAATATTTTGACACCAAAATCATGTCGATATACCTTACCGACTGCGAGTAAAGCCACCCACGCTTTAACTTGACAGACTGTAAATCATGTTAATTTTTGAATTTTTAATGTTTCTAACTTAAACTTTCTTTAAAAAATCTAATTTTGAAAATCTGAACGTTCATTGATTGAATGTTCAACTTATAACAGTGAAAATGATAACACCGATTTATATTTTTTGAACTGAATTTGAATCTTTGAACTCAATAGTTCATATAAGATAAAAATTCTAAATTTTGCAGTATATCTGCATTTCATTTTAAATTGTTTAATTGAAAAGTGTTAGTACCTAAATTCCATTTTATACGTGCAAATTATTGAGCATTTGAGTATACAATTTTTAAATTTTAAAACAAAAAAAAGCAAGAGTTCCACTTTGAGTGCTTTCATTTGTAATATATTTTTTATTACTTAAAATGGAATCTTTTTAGCTTTCGAGATGAAATTTGTTTATTTTATTGACCATGACAAATTTTTGCAAACTGGGAAAAAACGGGAAAATTTCCGAGGTTTTTCTTCTTCGATTAAAATGGCCACACCGATGATATCATAAATATATTAGATGAATGATAAATAATTTAGAGATATTACTATACATACTGACAAGATATTTAACTGCATATACAATAATAAAGTACATGAAAAAACTATTTCATGATATTAATCTTATAAATGAATCTGCATCATTTTTTTACCTTAACCAAACACAATTTCTTTTCAAAATTAAATCAGGTTTCCTGACAGAATAATTCAGTGCATAATATTGTGGCTGAGTGGGCCCCCAACCCTTGCACGGTATCTACGACGATTCGACGCCAATGGTTTTTGACCTGACCGGTCGTTAGCAAGATTCCCAGTTTACGGCATCACTTATAGCCCCATTGTCAAACTCTCCCAAAAAAAGGAAAGTTTATAACTATTAAATAAATAAAAATTAAGAAATTTAAATTCTATGACTGAATTTTAAATAATATTTAAGATTGTTTAATATACCGTGGGCTGACAACGTAAATGGGAGCGTGATACGGATAAGGCCAATTTTCACATGAGATGTTCGTCTGATGATGAGGAACGTAAAAATGGGTGCCTGGCAGGTGTGAGTGGATGCGTTCACCTGTGGCAACCTGTCAAAGGTGCGAATTTTTGGAAGTTAACTTACGTGACTCGGATAAGGTTGAAAATTGGTGTACATGTAGGGGCTGACATTAGAAATAGCACTTGCGCATTGCCAGGCACTTACCTGGATGCAAAAGTGTTGGCAGGCGGCTTCGAAGTCGCCGGAAACTCAGATGAAATTTCTTGAAATTGATTTTACAGGAAAAAGTTTGAAACAAAAGTTGGTCCACTCCCGGAGATGCATA
>NW_022874318.1:0-1719 GCF_010883055.1 Belonocnema kinseyi
TACTCAAATGAGGAGCTCATAGCTGAAACTGAGGCGTATTTTGGAGACCTTCCGATCGAGTACTTTTCGGACGGTATCAAAAAGTTAGAAAATCGTTCGACTTGCTGTATCGACCTAAAAGGAGAGTATGTTGAAAAATAAAACCGACTTTGGCCAAAAAAACGTCTCCGTGATTCATTTTTCAGGGACTTATCAGACTGCCTATTATAAAAGTTGGCATGTTGGACAAAATCGTGTGCGAAGCACGAGATATGTGATGAGAATGTGTTCGTTAAAGCCGAAAGAGCTTCAACAAAAGAGAGTTCAAAATCACAAAATCATAGTTATCGGTCCGTTGACCTTTGATTTCAAAAGGTCTGTGTACGAATGCGGGAGGAAGTCAAAGACCAAGTGCGGAGTGCCATTGCCATCAATCGCGTTACGTAGGTGTGCTCGAATTCTCGAGCTAAGCTCTTTTAACGAAAGAGAATTTATAACCACAAAATTACTGTGGTGGATGTTTTGAGTCTTAATTTTGAAAGGTTTGCGCAAGAATGTGCGAAAATATAAAGACCGAGCGCGTAGCGCGAGGTAAATACATGATCTAGCGCGAAGCGCGAGATAAGTACATCGTTAAGCGCGAAGCGCGAAAACCAAAAGCAGCGCGCCCTAGGCGCGCTCAAACTTCCGAGAATATGAAACATACGTTCTATTTTCTATAGTTGGGGCGCCTAAAGAAAAAAGTTTTCCGTAATTTGTTTAATTTGTTTGGAACATTTGTTTAGTATCATCAGTTAAGATATACAGAAGTGACCACCAACTTAAAATAATGGCAATTATACCATCCTGCAGTTTTTGTCCTCATATAGACAATCTTTAAGTGATATTTCGTATAACTAATGCTATCTGCATACAATCTGACATAAAGTCACAGTTACCTTCTCTAGCACAGGTTTTTGCAAAATTATATTCGCACTATGTCGTTCACAGATAATGAAACTTCTTTTTGGAAACTCTTAAAGCTAACCAAAATTTTTAAGAGTTTCGTTAATAAGAACACTTGATGCATGGTGCTCCCCAATTGTTTTCAATGTAGTTCCCGATTGTTTTGAAAGTCTTGAAAGAACATATCCAAAATTGCACTCTCAGCGATTAATGAGCTCAAAGGAACCTTGCAATTCGACTATTTAACGGCTCAGAACTTCAACCGAAACAGACGTCCGTTCCCGATTATTATACATAAGTTGTGTCAAATTTTCTCAAATGAACGAGGATTCCTAACAATGATCCAACAGAATGCACTAGCGAATCTCACTACCGTTGTAGAAATTTAAGTTCACGCAAACTATATTTTGCTTTTTCCAAAGAGAAATAGTGTGCCCCCCCCCCACTCCCGTCCGACCAACGACTGAAACCTCAAAGAACTCCTAGAGTTCATTGACGCACATGATTAGTGGCACATATGAGCACATTTGCTGCGCAATTCAGTAGGCCAAAGAAAATCTAAAAATTGAGAATGGCGAGGGGGTACTCTAAATTTGTTATTGCTTAGAATTGCGCATAAATAAAATTTAGGATTATTATTAATTAAATGTATGCAACTCATTTTTTCATTCCCATACGAATTCAATTAATTTTTTATTCTAGTACGTGGTGTGACAATTAAGTAATCAGACTGATTCTATAAAAACCGTATATTTAAAAATTATTGTACACATCTGCCATCCCCTTCAAAGTAGT
>NW_022874319.1:0-1732 GCF_010883055.1 Belonocnema kinseyi
CATACATATACATATCACACATACATATCGGCAATTCCATGTCAGTCGGGCCACCTAAATATCTCGTAAACTGGTTATTTTTTTTCACCAAATTTGGCACAAATTATCTTTAACATGTTTATTTTCATCTCAAATTTTTTCAGAATTACTTTTTTTGTTGTTTTAAAAAGGCGGACCAAAGTATCTCAAAAAACGTGGTTTTTTTACATGCTCTGCAGGTACACCATTTCTAAGGTGAAAAAAACAATAAGAAACCCGATATTATTATTCAATTTGATATTTTTGGTGTTGCTGGCAATAAATAAACTACTAAAATACTAGATTTCAAAATGACAGCCAAAACATAAATTGTTTAATTTGTATCTAATGTTCGTTTTAATATCGTAATATCGTCTTCATGTTCGTTTTAAAAACCTATTTTCAACAATCATTATTCTTATTATTATTTTGAAAATATTAGTAGCGAGTCCAATATGGAAGATAGAAAAATGTTCTATAATAACAAGGCCAACGCCAACTCATTCTTTTAAATTCTCCTGTGACCATAAGATTTTTTAACCACGTACTATATAAACTAGATATCGTTTTAAGGTTTTGAGGCATCGCTGATTTCCAATTTGATATTACTTTTGCAAAATTAATTTGTTCAAACAATTTTTTGAAACAAATTGTTTAAACAAACTCATTTTACAAAACTAATCGCAAGTTTGTATTAAGCGTACTCAAAACCCACTTAAATAATTGATGTGGTATTTTTATTTTCTTAGCCTTTCTTATGAACATAAACAGTTTTATTAAATTTACAAAATTAATTATTTATTAATTTGTTTATTGAAAAGCTTCGGGTTATTCACAAAATACGTGATACATGTAGGGAGGGTGGGGGTCTGCCGAAATACCATTCTCCATGTTAAGACCAATGGGAAAGGTATCACGCAGGGGGGAGGGTCGCAGAAGTTCCTCAAAAATGAATCACATATTTTGTGAATATCCCCTTAATTGAAAACATAAAAGAACTATTCCGGATGTAACTTTTTCCATTAAATATGATTCTCGTCTTTGTTTTGCAAAATTAGTTAATAATGCAATAATTTGTTTAAAAAAATTGTTTAAACAAATTAATTTTGCAAAAGCAATAGCAAATTTGAAATAAGCGATGGGTCAAACCCTTAAAACTATATCTGGTTTATATAATTCGTGGCTAAAAAATCTTATGGTCACAGAAGAGTTTAAAAAACTGAGTTGGCGTTGGCCTTATACAACATTTTGTTATCCGCCATATTGGACTCGCTATTCATATTTTTAAAATAATAATAATAAGGACTATTGAAAATAGGTGTTTAAAACGAACATTAAAACGATATTACGATATTAAAACGAACATTAAAACGTTATTACAATGTTAAAACGAACATAACATACAAATTAAAAACTTGCATTTTCGGCTGCCATTTCGAATCCGCCATTTTGAAATTTAGCATTTTAATAGTTTATTTATTACAAGCAACACGAAAAATATCAAATTAAATAATAATTTCGGGTTAATCATTGCCTTTTCACCTTAAAAATAATATATCTGGAGGAAATATAAAAAAACCACGTTTTTTGAGATATTTTGGTCCGCCATTTTTAAACAAAAGAAAAAGTAATTCTGAAAAAATTTAAGATGAAAGTACACATGTTAGAAATAATCTGTGCCAAATTTGGTGAAAAAAATCCGTTTCCGAGATAT
>NW_022874320.1:0-3230 GCF_010883055.1 Belonocnema kinseyi
CATTTTCGACAAAAAATCTAATCTAGAAGAAGGTTGTTCAATTTTCAACAAAATAGTTAAAATTTCGGTTAAGAAAATTAATTTTTAATAAAAAAATATTAATTTTGAACAAAAAAATCTAATTTTGAAGAAAGTTGTGAAAAAGTGAAAGGGGCTGATTTTTAAACAAAGAAGATATTTTAATAAAAACAAGTTTTCGACAAAATAATTAAAATTAATATTGAGGAAATTAATTTTTGAGGAACAAAAATATTAATTTTGAACGAAAAATCTAATTTTTAAGAAAGTTGTGCAACTTTCAACAAATGACTTGGATTTTCAACCAAAAATGATATTTTAATAAAAACTAAAACAGATTAATTTTCAACTAAAAAGTTTCATTTATAATCAGAAAATATATTGTCTGTAACAACACGAATTTTTAACAAAATAGTTAATACAAAAAAATTAATTTTGAACGAAAAATCTAATTTTTTAGAAAGTTGTGCAACTTTCAATAAAGGATTTGATTTTTAAACCGAAAAATATATTTCAATAGAAACAAATTTCCCAAAATAGTTAAAATTTCAGTTAAAAAAGTTAATTTTTTATTAAAAAGAAAAATTAGTTTTAAACAAAAAAATCTAATTTTGGAAAAAGTAGTTTAATAGTGAAAAGAGTTGAATTTTAAAATAGAAAATATATTTCAATAAAAACAAATTTTCAACAAAATAGTTGAAATTTCAGTAAAGAAAATTAATTTTTAATACAAAAAATATTAATTTTGAAGAAATTAGTGAAACAGTGCAATGAGTTGATTTTTAAACAAAACAGATATTTTAATAAAAACAAGTTTTCAACAAAATAGTTAAAATTAAAATGGAAAAAATTGAAAATTTTTTCAATTTAAATTAAATTTTAAATACAGAAATTTTAAAAAACTAGTTAAGATTTTTTAGTTTGAATTTTCAATTAAAAAGTTAATCTTCAACCGAAACAGTTTAATTTTTAACAGAAAAAAATTAAATTTCTACAGTTAAATTTAAAAATTTTTCAATAAAATAGGTGAATTTGTAAGCAAAAAGATGCATTTATAAAAAAAATTATTTTGTACCAATAAATATGAGTTTTTAACAAATATACCAATTTTTAAACAAATACTTAAGTTTTCTACGAAATTTTGGATTATCTAACAATAAAGTTATTTTTAAACAAAACAAATTAACTTCTGCGATGAAAATTAAAATTTTCAGGTTAAAAATTCTACTATTTTGTAGCAAATTCTTATTTTCAATTTGAAAATTCATCTCTTTTGGTAGAAATTTCATTTTTTTATTGTTTGATTTATTTTTCGATTGTGAATTAACTTTTTTGTTTTGCAAATTAAACTAGTTTGTTAAAAATTCATTTTTTCGTCTAAAATTGAACTATTTTGCTAAAATTGTCTTTTTTTTCTAAAGTGCTAATTTTTTAAACTGAAAATTTCACAATTTTTTTGAAAATTCGTATTTTTGTTAAAAAATTAATATTCTTGGTTAAAAGTGAATTTTTTTGGTTGCAAATTCCATTAATTGGTAGAAATCCGTTGTTAAAAATTTAACTGTTTAGTAGGAAATTAATTTTTTTTCTTTGAAAATTCGTGAAGATTTAACTATTCCAAATGAAGATTCATTATTTTTGTTTGAAAATAAATCTCTTGGGTTAAATATTTAACTATTTTGTTGAAAATTTCCAATTTTTTGTACAAAAGTAATTTTTTTATCGCAAGTTTAAATTATTCCAGTTGAAGATTCCTAAATTTAGTTGAAAATTTATATCTTTTCGTAAAAATTCCATCATTTTTTAAAAACATCAACTATTTTCGGTTAAACAATGAACTGCTTAGTCAAATATTTGTCTTTTTGTGACGAAAATTCTACTTTTCTTTTACAAATTTCAATTATTAGGTTGAAAATTAAATTTTCTATGAAAAATTAGTATTTTTTTCTTGCATTCGACTATTTTTTATTTATAATTAAAATGTTGTTCGCTTCAAATATCAACTATTACACTTTTTGTTATTAATTTATGCTTTATGTTTGAAAATTCAATTTTTTGTCACAATTTCATCTTTAATGTTAAAAACTTGGAACATTTTTGTAGAAAAATTCAATATTTGATGAAAATTAACTTTTTTGCATAAAATTAATTTAATTTAGTTGAAAATTCGTATTTTTTTTTATTGAATTATATTGTTTATGATAGAAAAACGATTTAAAAAATGATTACAATATCAACAATTACATTTTTTTTGTGAATTCACCATTTTTAGCTGAAAATTCATATATTTGGTTAAGAATTTAACCATTTTGTTACAAAATTGTTGTTTTTTTGGGGTACAAATTCCAAAAAATGCGAATTTTTAATAAAATATTACACATTTCAGTTTAAAAATTAATTTTTGACAAACAAAAATATTAATTTTGAACGATAAATCTAATTTTTAAGAAAGTAGTGCAATTTTCAACAGAGGAGTTAAATTTTCAAAAAGAAAATATATATATTTCAATAAAAATTTTGAACGAAAAAATTTCATTTTTAAGAAAGTAGTGAAATTTTCAACAAAGGATTTGATTTAAAAAAAATATTTTAATAAAAACGAATTTACTACAAAATAGTTCAAATTTCAGTTCAAAAAATTAATTTTTGACATACAAAAATATTAATTTTTAACGAAAAATCTAATTTTTAAGAAATTAGTACAATTTTGAACAGAGGAGTTAAATTTTCAACAACAAAAAAAAATATATATATATATATTTGAATAAAAACGAATTTTCTACAAAATAGTTAAAATATCAGTTAAGAAAATTAATTTTGAACAGAAAAAAAAAATAATTTTGAACGAAAAAATTTCATTTTGAAGAAAGTAGTGAAATTTTCAACAAAGGATTGGATTTTTAAAAAAATATTTTAATAGAAACAAATTTTCTACGAAATAATTCAAATTTCAGTTCAAAAAATTAATTTTTGACAAACAAAAATATTAATTTTGAACGAAAAATCTAATTTTTAAGAAAGTAGTGCAATTTTCTACAAAATAGTTCAAATATCAGTTAAGAAAATCAATTTTGAACGAAAAAATTTCATTTTTAAGAAAGTAGTGAAATTTTCAATAAAGGAGTTAAATTTTCAAAAGAAAAAAAATATATTTTAATAAAAACGAATTTTCTACAAAATAATTCAAATTTCAGTTCAGAAAATTAATTTTT
>NW_022874321.1:0-1357 GCF_010883055.1 Belonocnema kinseyi
AGTCGTTTTCCAACATTGACAGAAGATGTGTTTGTCAAGAAAACGAGAGAAAATTAAATTGAAATTATCTGCAGTGCTACGCAATGAATGTAGTTCAATAGCATAGAATTTGATGATTTTCTTACACAACTGCTGAGGTTTTTATACATATAGAAAGATATTTTTTTATTTTCTATTAAAATAATTGATGCGATTAGAGAAATTACGGATTAGAAAACTTATTATATTTTGAACCAAAAAAAAAATTATACAGCAAAAAGATAGACTATTAAAATTTAATTGATATATCTATATTTGTTTCGTCGACGACATTGTATCGAAAGCATACTACTGAAAATGTAAACTTTGGCCCATCATGAATTTAAAAATATATCTCGTTTTAAATTTTTTTGTAGTAAATTAAGATTTTTGATGCAAAAATGTTTTTCTAGTGAAAAAATTCAACCTTTCTTTTAGAAAAATCATCTCTTTTAGAAAATATTTACATTTTTCTGTTGTTTAAAATGCAACTGATTGAAAAATAATATATTTTTGGATGACTTAAAGTTGTTTTATTTATTTGAAAATAAAAATATTTTAGGATTCAAATCTCAACTATTTGATTACATATATTTTTTTTTAAATTTCGTTTTAAAAACTCTGAAATTTTCAAAAATATTTTTAAATTTCCTTAAAGTACTCTTTATCTTGAAAAATTAATTCAAAGAGAATGTTTAGCAAAATTTTAAACTATCGCGAAAGATTTCCTACGTCTCATATCTCAGACGTCGGATAAAAACAGTTGATGAAGTTGATAAAGTGGTCAGTATCCCAAGTGCGAATGGCCGGAGCTCAATATACGGCCCAGTGTTGGTCCAATTTTAGCAGCCAAAGGTTTTCTAAAGATATTGGGCCAATATCGGAATTTTACTCGGCCCAGTGTTGAGGCAGTGCTGGCAGCCTATATTGGCTGTTTATATTTGCTGATCCTCCACCGATGTTTGGCCCAGTATCGGCATTTTATTGCGCCAAGTATCACTTTTAGTACTGAGAACCATGTTTCGCAAGGATCAGCCAAAGTCTGGCCCAGTGACGGCACATTACTCGGGCAAGTGTCACTTTTACCACGGCAAATCATGTTTGATTTAAATCGGCCCAATTTTGAGCCATTGTTGGCAGCCTACATTGGCTATTTATATTTGCTGATCCTCTACCAATGCTTGGCCCAGCATCGGCACTTTATTGCGTCAAGCCTCAATTTTCCACGTAAAAAACGAATCTTACACAAAAGATAAAAAGATTTTATTGAAAAATTGTCAAAGTTCACGATGAAATTTTTTAAGTTCGGTCTTTAAAAATTTGTTATGTTTATGAAAAA
>NW_022874322.1:0-2410 GCF_010883055.1 Belonocnema kinseyi
AAGTTTTATATTTCTAACAAAAAACACAAATTTTCAACAAGACATGGGAATTTTAAAACAAATAATTCCATTTTTAACTAAAAAATATCAAGTTTCAATTAACAATATCAAATTTTTAACGCATTACTTCAAATTTTAATTAAAACAGATGAACTTGACACTAAGTAGTATAAATTTTAACAAAAAAGATGAATTTTCAATCCTAAGGATTAATTTTCTATTAAAGACATTTTTTAAAAATAAATAACAGAAATATGTTTTAATTGTTTGTGTAAGTTCTTGGCTTTATGGTCGGGTGAATTTAAACTAATTAAGTTGTTACAAACGTTTCGGCACAAAATGGCGGCCTTTATCAGTGAGTCTTATTAAATCTGTGAAAAGTACATAATATCCTTTAGCTACGAATTATTACAATTTGAAGCATTATTTTTTCATTAATATCTTAGCTGTGAAATAATAAAAATGAAAATAACTGATTTTTAAATTTTAATTTCTTTTTAATTTTGGTAAGAACTATTTATAAATCTTGCATTAATCTTGAAACATTATTTTATTTTAAAGAAGTACAATTGGTGCGAAAACCATACCAATGTAGTCGGACAATTTTTGTTAGCAATTTTTTATTTAATGAAACAATTTTTAATTGAAAAAGTTCTTTACAAATTATTCATCAATTTTTACAGAAATTTTGGAGTTTTCAACTAAAAAATATACATTTTTAATTTCAAATATAATTATATAAAAACAAAAATAGGATAATTCCTCTTTAGTTTAAAGAATAAATATTCAACACAAACAATTAAATTTCGACAAATGAATTGAAATTTTAATAAAATAGATGCATTTTATGATACATAGTTGAACTTTTAAGAAAACAGATGTATTTTTAATCAAGAAGAATAATTTTATATAAAAAAGACGATGTTCCAAACAAATAATTGAATTGACAACCCAAAAATATCAATTTTTAATTCCAAGTTTCAGTGTTTCACCAAAAGTGGGATAGTTAAATATTTAGTTAAAGAATTTAATTCTTAACAAAAAAAAAGAATGTGCAAATTAATAGTTTTGTTCTTAATTACAAAGATAAATTTTCAACCAAGAAGACTAATTTCCTACCAAAAATACGTCTTTTCATCGCAATATGTGCATTTTCATACAAATAGTTGAATTTTCAACTAAGAAAGATCAATTTTTAATTTCAAATATCAATTATCTACCAAAAATTGTATAATCAAATTTTAGTTTACATACATTAATTTTGACTAACTATGAAGGAGTTTAAAAAAAAATTAACCTTCAATGAAGATAATGAATTTTCAACCGCGAAATTAATTTCCTACCTTAAAAAGACAGTTAAAAAAAATTTAATTTTTAGCAAAAAAAGATCATTGTTTTTTATCATTTTTCTAAAAAAAATGATATAATCGACGCTTCTCTTAAATAAAGTAATTTTTTACAAAAAAAAGGAATTTTTAACAAAACAATAGAATCCTCGAAAAAAAGGGTGAAATTCAATTAAGGAGTTTATTTTTCTACCAAAAATGACGAATTTTCAACAAAATTCTGAATTTCTAAATACTATATCGAAGCAGATAAATTTGTTTTCAAATAGTTCAATCTTTAACGAAAAAATATCGATTTTAAACAAAAAGGGTTAATTTTCTACCAAAATAGAAAAAATTAAATTATTGATTAAAAAAGGTCCATTTTCAATTTAAAATATAAATTTTCAACCAAAAATGGTAGAAACGAAATTTCTTTTAAAGAAATTGGTTTCTTAAAAATTGAAAAGGATTTTTTTTTAAATAACTGAATCCTAAGTGAAAAATATTAATTTTCGACCAAGAACATAACTTTTCTACAGAAATTACGAATTGCCGTACCAATCGATGTATTGTTTGGCTTATGATTTTTGACAGTTTTGTGTGTCTTACTTGAAATTATGGATGAGTTCGTAGAAAATAAATTGCTTGAATGGAATATTGCTAAATTTATACCACAATTTCATGGTGAGTATTAATTATTGTGGGTAAAAATATATTTTATCGAACATAATTATGTTCGATTATTGCAGGTTAACCTGAAGTGTATAGTAAATTCGAAATATGACAACGCGTAAAGAAACTATTTACATTATTATTTTCGTAATATTTTATAGAGAATGAGGTTAGTAAAGAAGCTTTTGAATGTCTGACACCAAAATTTATAGAAGATTATTTTTCCATAAAGCCGGTGAGAACCAAAAGCCATTTTCACTAAAAAGTGGCAAAAATGGAAATCTTCCCAGGCTGAAAATGAAAATGAAGGTCTCGCTTTTTAGCCTTCTGAACCGTTACGAAACGTAAGAATATTTATGTATCTTTCGAATTTAATTACTTTTAGTCAATAAAAATATTAAATTTTTTTT
>NW_022874323.1:0-1893 GCF_010883055.1 Belonocnema kinseyi
AGAAAAAAACACTTTTTTACCGAAATCTACGGAAAGATAAATTGATTAATAATCACTTTTATTTTATTGATATTAAAACTGTAGTTTTTAATACAATTTAACTTCGAGAGAAACCCACCAAACAGAAAAGTATATCAATCAACATTAAATAAACAAAAGTGCAAATATTGCAATGTTTTTCGAGTGTTTTATTAAAGAAAAAACACTTTTTTACCGAAAACTACGGAAAGATAAATTGATAAATAATCACTTTTATTTTATTGATATTAATACTGTAGTTTCGAATATAATTAAATTTCGAGAGAAGCCCGCCAAATAGAAAAGTATATCAATCAACATTAAATAAACAAAAGTGCGAATTGTTCATTATTTTTCGAGTGTTTTAGTAAAGAAGAAACACTTTTTTACCGAAATCTACGGAAAGATAAATTGATTAATAATCACTTTTATTTTATTGATATTAAAACTGCAGTTTCGAATATAATTAAATTTCGAGAGAAGCCCGCCAAATAGAAAAGTATATCAATCAACATTAAATAAACAAATGTGGAAATTTTGCAATATTTTTCGAGTGTTTTGGTAGAAAAAAAAACACATTTTTACCGAAATCTACGGAAAGATATATTGATTAATAATCACTTTTATTTTATTGATATTAAAACTGTAGTTTGGAATATAATTTAACTTCAAGAGAATCCCGCCAAACAGAAAAGTATATCAATCAACATTAAATAAACAAAAGTGCAAATATTGCAATGTTTTTCGAGTGTTTTACTAAAGATAAAACACTTTTTTACCGAAATCTACGGAAAGATAAATTGATTAATAATCACTTTTATTTTATTGATATTAAAACTGTAGTTTCGAATTTAATTAAATTTCGAGAGAAGCCTGCCAAATAGAAAAGTATATCAATCAACATTAAATAAACAAAAGCGCGAATATTGCATTATTTTTCGAGTATTTTAGTAAAGAAAAAGCACTTTTTTATCGAAATCTACGAAAAGATAAATTGATTAATAATCACTTTTATTTTATTGATATTAAAACTGTAGTTTTGAATATAACTTAACTTCGAGAGAAACCCGGCAAATAGAAAAGTATATCAATCAACAATAAATAAACAAAAGTGCAAATATTGCATTATTTTTCGAGTGTTTTAGTAAAGAAAAAACACTTTTTTACCGAAATCTACGGAAAGATAAATTGATTAATAATCACTTTTATTTTATTGATATTAAAACTGTAGTTTCGAATATAATTAAATTTGGAGAGAAGCCCGCCAAATAGAAAAGTATATCAATCAACATTAAATAAACAAAAGTGCGAATAGTGCATTATTTATCGAGTGTTTTAGTAAAGAAAAAACACTTTTTTACCGAAATCTACGGAAAGATAAATTGATTAATAATCACTTTTATTTTATTGATATTAAAACTGTAGTTTCGAGTATAATTAAATTTCGAGAGAAGCCCGCCAAATAGAAAAGTATATCAATCAATATTAAATAAACAAAAGTGCGAATAGTGCATTATTTTTCGAGTGTTTTAGTAAAGAAAAAACACTTTTTTACCGGAATCTACGGAAAGATAAATTGATTAATAATCAATTTTATTTTATTGATATTAAAACTGTAGTTTCGAATATAATTAAATTTCGAGAGAAGCCCGCCAAAGAGAAAAGTATGTCAATCAACATTAAGTACACAAAAGTGCAAATTTTGCATTATTTTTCGAGTGTTTTGGTGGAAAAACATATTTTTTTTACCGAAATCTACGGAAAGATAAATTCATTAATAATCACTTTTATGTTATTGATATTAGAACTGTAGTTTCGAATATAATTAAATTTCGAGAGAAGGCCGCCAAATAGAAAAGTATATAAATCAACATT
>NW_022874324.1:0-1361 GCF_010883055.1 Belonocnema kinseyi
GAGAAAACTATAGGCATCTGCCTTTGAAGCTTAACAACTGAGTCAAAAAAAAATGCTAGGGCAACAAAAAAACAGTCATTTAAAAGCTGAAAGTGTTCTACGTTAATGAGCTTGAATACGCTTATGTAAAAAAATTTTTGTGCTTAGTAGACTGAAAAATGTAAAAAAAAGTAAGGATTTTGGGTACATTTAAAAACACTCAAGTTTAGAGTATTATTTCTTATACAAGGGGCGATGGAAAAAATTTGAAAAAATTCATGAGTATGAGAAAAACAGTTGTGAACCAGTTGCAGTTGAGAAATTGAAAAAATAAAACAAATTGTTGCTGAAAGTACAAAAATGTGCAACTATATTATCTTCAGTTCTAGTACAGATATTAAAGCGATTCAAACTGCAAACTGTAATACATAGGCTCTGTATTTATTTTCAATCGCCCGTAAGGATGTGTTAGTCTTATTTTTGGTGAAAATCGCGATATTTTTAGACATTTTTTTTGTTGGGAAACAAGTGACAGAAAGCAGGGGGGGGGGCGCTTTCTTTTACTTCCGACCGCTGGTCCCTTTCTTTGACCCATGGCCAGGTGCCATACAAGCATTGAGAACTAGGGGCCGAAGAATAGCACCAGCGGTCGGCAGCAAAACAAAAAAGGTCCCCCTGCTGCTTTCTGTCACTTGTTTTCCAACAAAAAAATGTATAAAAATATCGCGATTTTCACAAAAATGAAGACTAACACATCCTTTCGGGAGATTGAAAATAAATACAGAGCCTATCAATTACAGTTTGCAGTTTGAATCGCTTTAATATCAGTATTAGAACTGAAGATTATATAGTTGCACATTTTTGGGCTTTTAAGCAACAATTTTTATTATTTTTTGAATTTCTCAACTGCAACTGGTTCACAACAGTTTTCCTTATACTCATGAATTCTTTCCTCGCCCCTTGTATAAGAAATAATGCTCTAAACTTGACTGTTCTTAAATGTACCCAAAAATCGTTACTTTTTTTACATTTTTCAGTCTGCTATCACAACAATTGTTTTACATAAACGGCTTCAAGCTCATTAACGTAGAACACTTTTAGCTTTTAAATGACTATTTTTTTTGTTGCGCTAGAATTTTTTTTCACTGATTTGTTAAGCTTCAAAGGCAGATGCCTATAGTTTTCTCGCCGATAGTAACTGCATTTTTGCATGCCTCGAGGTGCTGCCCTCTTCAACTTTTCGAAGTTTCTATGGCAACCGCGTCCTTTGCCTACGTCTACGGGAGGGGTGGGGCCAAGGCGAAAGCCAAACCGAAAGTGCCGGTGATTGTCTGTTTCTCAATTCTCGCGCTTGTCTTCGCCAGCCATATCTACAGTCTGTC
>NW_022874325.1:0-1394 GCF_010883055.1 Belonocnema kinseyi
AATTTTTAAACGAAAAGATTAATTTAGTATAAAAAAGAGTAATTTTTCATAAAATTCAAGAATTTCTTTAAAAATGTTCCTGAAATTTGAAACCCATTTTTTCAAAAAGGAATCTGTTAACAAAAAGATAAATTTTCTACCGAAAAAACAATTTTTAACCAAAAAGTTGAATTTTCAACTAAACAAGATGAATTTTTACACAAAACAGGCGAATTTACCACCAAAGAGACCAATGTTCAGTAAAATAAAAAAATTCTCGACCAATAAGTGGAATTTCGAACTACGAAACATGAGTTTTTTAAGAAAAGGACTACTTCAATACCAAAAAAGATTAATTTTAAATGTAATTCAAGATTTCCGAATTCAACAGTTGAAGTTTAAAGTAAAAACATGAATTTTTAAAGAAAACGTTTTATTAACTGCAAAATAAGACGAATATTTAATAAAATTAAAGAATGCTCTACACAAAAATTAAATTATAAAGATAAAGTTTCATACGGAAAAATTCATTTAGCACCAAAAAAAACGAATTTGTTATGAAATTCAAGAACCTTCAACCAAAAAGTGGAATTGTAAACAAAGAGAGACATTTGTTTTTTAATAGGTAGTTGAACTTTAAAACCTACTTGTTAAAAATAGATTTGTAAACAAAAAGATTAATTTTGTACGGAAACCCAAACAATTTTAAGGAAATTAAAGAAAAAATCTCTTGAAACTTGCTTTAACTTTCTTAAAAATGCATTTTTTGTTTGAAGATTAAAAATTTTAGTTCAAACTTCATACCTTTTGTTGGTAAATAAGAACATACAATTTGAAACAAAACCATTTATTTACTACCAACAAACATACATTTTTATGGAAATTCAAGATTTTTGAAGTAAAAAGTTGAATATACAATTAAAAAGCCATGAATTTTGAAAGACAAAGATTAATTACCTACTAAAAAGGAAAGATTTTAAATAAAATTCAAGAGTCCTGAACTTAAAAGTTAAACTTTTTACTAAAAAGATTATTTTTTAATTAAAAAGATTAATGTTTTACCATAAAAGATAAACTTTTAATGAAATTGAAGAATTCTGAACAAACGAAGATGAATATTCCATCAAATTTAAGAAATACCTACCCAAATAATACATTTCGAGAATATTAATTTAGTAAAAAAGGAGGAATTTTTAATAAAATCGAGGAAAAGATAAACCAAAAAGTCAAATTTTCAAGAAAGACAATTTTTTAAAAATTCTTACTAAAGTGTACTAAATACTTCTTGAATTCACTTGAATATTTACTTTTTTTTAACTTTTTAATCTTATCCAATTGAAGCATTTTGCTTTAAAATCTTCCACACTCTTGTTTTGCATTTTAGGTAATCGTTTGATGTGTTTAAAAATCTTCTT
>NW_022874326.1:0-1030 GCF_010883055.1 Belonocnema kinseyi
CGACAACGCCCGAGTTCACACATGCTTCGTTTCAATGGCTAACATTGAAGAACTAAAATTCGAATTGGTCGAACACCCACCGTATTCACCAGATTTAGCCCCGAGTGACATTTTCTTTTTTTCAAACTTGAAAAAATAGCTCGGTGGACAGAGATTTCCAGACAACGAAGACGTCATTGCCTCTGTAAGTGCTTATTTTGAGGAACTTCCGAAAACGCACTTTTCTGAAGGATTAAAAAAACTTGAAAAGCGATTGGCCAAGTGTATAGAGCTCCAAGGAGATTATGTTGAAAAATAAATAAAAATTTACCCAAAAAAAATTGTTTTATACTTCATTCTAAGGACTTATTGAACTACCCTCGTATTAAAGCCACAGCTACAAAGGATTGGGCTGGTGCGTGGTCCTGATATGGAACATGAATTTTTTTGTGCTAATTGTGGATTCTTTTGCAGCTCGGTTTCCGACATTCAAACAACGGTACATAGTATATACGAGGGTAGTTCAATAAGTCCTTAGAATGACCAACAGATGGCGCGCGAATCGCTCCAAATCATCTGTTTTCAGTCAGAACCACTCCCGACTAGATATACGGTGCAGTCACAGTCCACATCTTCTGAGTTTACGTGTTTTTGTAGCCAATTGAAAAAAAAATTGTTCGTTAAGAAAAATGGAAAAAAACGAGTTCAGAGCGGTAATAAAACATTTTCATTTAAAGGGTTTAACTCCATATGAGATAAAAAATGAATTGGACTCAGTTCATGGCACATCTGCCCCTGCCTTAGCAACGGTTTATAACTGGGTAAATGAATTTAAGCGTGGTCGTACATCAATAAGTGACGAACCACGTTCAGGAAGGCCCGTAGAAGCAAGTACTCCCGAAATAATCAATAAAATCCACGATATGGTGTTGAAGGATTGAAGATTAACAGTGCGTGAGTTAGCTGAGGCTACAAGGATATCTATAGGTGCAGTTGTTTCAATTCTACATGAAAAATTAGGCATGAAAAAGCTATCGGCAAGATGGGTGCC
>NW_022874327.1:0-1412 GCF_010883055.1 Belonocnema kinseyi
GTCTGCTAGAAATCAGATTCCACTATGGAGCGAATTTTCGAGTCCTAGCGACCGAGGAATTTTTTTTTACTATATAGCGGGAATATCTTTTTCAACGTATTCATCAAATTTTTATGAATTTTGCTTGTATATTTCCATAACAGTATGAAATATATTTTATCTCATGACATTTACGCTTTCTTCATTTTAGCAGGAACAATCGTCCATTCATTTGTGCACTGTTCATAACCTAGCCATTGATTAGTAATATTTTCTGAAAAAAGTTGCAAATTAATAGTCTTTCTGCAATTGACTGAAAGCCCAAGGTTAATTACTAGAAGATCACATTTGCTGATCTGTGATATGATGTATTTTTAGTGTTTCTCAGGGTTCAGAATTTAGAACAGGAACCTAATCTGAAAATTTTTGGATTTTCGATTTTTTACAAAGCGGTAAGAGAAACTTTTTCTTAATTTGTGTTGCGGGAGAAGATTGTGTGCTACAATCAGGTCCGATATAATATTCGCAGCTGTAGCCGAGTGGCTAATGCGTCTGACTAAAAATCAGATCTCCTGTGGTGTCTGACTAGAAATCAGATTCCACTATGGAGCGAATGTTCGAGTCCTAGCGACCGAGGAATTTTTTTTTACTATATAGCGGGAATATCTTTTTCAACGTATTCGTCAAATTTTTATGAATTTTGCTTGTATATTTCCATAACGGTATGAAATATATTTTATCTCATGACATTTACGCTTTCTTCATTTTAGCAGGAACAATCGTCCATTCATTTGTGCACTGTTCATAACCTAGACATTGATTAATAATATTTTCTGAAAAAGGTTGCAAATTAATAGTCTTTCTGCAATTGACTGAAAGCCCAAGGTTAATTACTAGAAGATCACATTTGCTGATCTGTGATATGATGTATTTTTAGAGTTTCTCAGGGTTCAGAATTTAGAACAGGAACCTAATCTGAAAATTTTTGGATTTTCGATTTTTTGCAAAGCGGTAAGAGAAACTTTTTCTTAATTTGTGTTGCGGGAGAAGATTGTGTGCTACAATCAGGTCCGATATAATATTCGCAGCTGTAGCCGAGTGGCTAAGGCGTCTGACTAAAAATCAGATCTCCTGTGGTGTCTGCTAGAAATCAGATTCCACTATGGAGCGAATTTTCGAGTCCTAGCGACCGAGAAATTTTTTTTTACTATATAGCGGGAATATTTTTTTCAACGTATTCGTCAAATTTTTATGAATTTTGCTTGTATATTGCCATAACGGTATGAAATATATTTTATCTCATGACATTTACGCTTTCTTCATTTTAGCAGGAACAATCGTCCATTCATTTGGGCACTGTTCATAAGCTAGCTATTCATTTGTAATATTTTCTGAAAAAAGTTGCAAATTAATAGTCTTTCTGCAATTGACTG
>NW_022874328.1:0-1425 GCF_010883055.1 Belonocnema kinseyi
AATGTTCAACAGAACAGTTGAATTTTTAAACAAAAGAGATTAATTCTGATTGCGAAATTTAATAGTAAAAATTTCCAAATTAAAAATCGAGTTTTTAATTTAACCGATGAAGGTTTGTGTCGAAATTGGAATAATATTCAACAAAATAGTTAAATTTTTATAGGAAAGACATTAATTCTGATTGCGGAATTTAATAGTAAAAATTCTCAAATTAAAAATTTGTTTGGAGATTTTTGACAGGGTGGGAAGACTGTGTTGACGGATTGGTAGTAGCAGGGTTGGGTAGCGACAAAGAAAGGCGTGACAGGTAACAGACAGCAGCGATAGAGGCAGGGAAGATAGAAGGCGGGAAAATTTGAATTTTATTAATGGCTAGTGGAGCGAGCATCTCCTCGGAAGAAATAGAATTAGAGCAGGAAGTCTTCAGTACACCGAAAGAGATAAAGGAAAGAAAGGCAAGGGGGAAGTATAAAAAAACTATAGAAAATGAAAGATTGAGAGCAAAAAGCGTAGTGTCCTTAGAAGCATTTATCAAAAGGAAGAGAGGGGTGAGGGAAAGCAGTGAAGAGAAGGAAGATATCGGGGCCAGTATAAAATACCAGAAAATGTTTAGATCGCTGCCGGAAAAGCAGAGTTTGGTAGGGGAAAGCGATAACAGGGAGGGTGCCGACGGTAGCGGAGATGAAATGTCGATGAAAGAAGAAGGGCTAAAGGAAATTAGAGAAGTGATGATAGAGGTAATGGGGATTTATCAAGAAAAGCAGGAGAGAAGGGGAGAGGAATTAAAGGAGGAAATTAGGCGGGAAATGGCTGAAGTTAAGAAAGAAATAAAAAAATGGGAAGAAATCAGGGAAAAGTTGGAAAAGAGGATGGAGTCATTGGTGCAAAAACTAGTGAAGCAGGAAGAAATTAATAACACAAAGGCAGAGGAGATAAGAGGTAGGATGAAGAAACTTGAAAGCTCAAACGGGAATTGCGGTGGGGGCAAGAGTGGGAATAAGGAGTTAGAAAGGCTGAGAAACATAGAACAAAGAATAGAGAAGAAAGAGAGGGAAGAAAGAAAATTGAACTTAGTGATAAAGGGTATAAGATTAGAGGGGAAGGAGCTGAAGGAAGGGGTGGACGAAGTACAAAAAAGGATTGATGCTAAGGTAGAGATAGAGGAAATGTGAAATATAGGAAGGGAAGTGAGAAGAGGGGAGATAATGGTACTGGTGAAACTAAAGAAATTGGAACATAAGAGGGTGGTGATGACAAAGAAGAGGCTATTATATGGTAGTCCGGAGAGAATAGAGGATGATTTGACATGGGTAGAAAGGAAGTTGCAGTATAAATTAAGGAAAATAGCGGAAGAGGAAAGAAAAAAGGGAAAGAGAACATGGGTTAAGTATGGGAGAATTCAGATAGATGGAGTATGGTGGGATT
>NW_022874329.1:0-1236 GCF_010883055.1 Belonocnema kinseyi
ATGAATATGTGTGCAACTTATTCTTTCCAGTCGCGACGCCTACAATGAAATTTGTTGTTAATGGTTCTTTTTTTTTGTCAAAAATTATACTACCTGGCTCAAAACCGAATCATTTTCTTCAAAATTCGATAATTCTGTCAACATTCATCCTTCTCGTTTA
The DNA here is from genome assembly GCF_010883055.1 of Belonocnema kinseyi. Taxonomy (NCBI): domain Eukaryota; kingdom Metazoa; phylum Arthropoda; class Insecta; order Hymenoptera; family Cynipidae; genus Belonocnema; species Belonocnema kinseyi. The sequence goes on from NW_022874329.1 coordinate 161, forward strand.
AAAATACTTTTTATTCGGTGGAAAATTCAATTTTTTTTTTTAATTGGGGGTACAAATGTATGATTGAAAACTGATCTGTTTTAGTTGCTTGACATTTTCTTCTCAAGTGAAAGTCTATCTATATTGTTGACAATTTAACTGTTTTATCGAAAATACCTGTTTTTTGCTGTGATTCGGATATATATATATATATTTCTTGAAAATGAGTCTTTTTGGTCTTTTCTTATTCTTTTTCTGGATCTACATTTTATATTTCTCCAATTCTGCACATTTAGAATTGAAATTTTCTTGACTTTCAATATACATATGTGTGTATTTATGGGTTTTTTAAGAATTTTAAACAGGACGATTTTTAACGACTCTCGGATACGACGCAGTCGCAAGCCGACCCCTACATTATCTTGTCTTTTACTTAACAGTTCCGTAACAAATTTGAAAGAGAGCGGTCTTTTATATACTCGGTTGGAGAAAAAGCAAAATAGAAAATTTTCAATTTGGTATAAATACACTTTCTTAAAATTGTGCTTCGATATGCAGTTCCTGGGAAATTCGGAAACGTACTTAAAGATAAGTAATTCATAGCAATTCATTATAATTTCACGATAAAAGAAAGAAAACAAAGGAAATTTAAACCTACAAACTAAAAATAACGCCGAGATTCTGAACCGAGCCGGGGGGGGGGTCGCTTTTTATTGTAAATTCAATGATACAGGCCTAAAATAAACACACAAGAAGGGATGTATATGTGTATATATGTATATATATATATATATATACATACAAGTCTTTGGTGACGGTCTGAGAAGACGGCCAGATACTAACTTCCATATATCACAACGCTGCTGAAGGCTGGTGACCTTCTCAGCATGAAAACAAAAACAAAAACCCAAGACGACTGTCTCGGTTCCAGTTCTACTTCCCCCCTCTCCCAACCCTCCCGTATTAACTGAAGTTTTTGGTGGGCCTGACGTTAAAACTACAATCTCCACCATGTGACGATTTAATACTTAACTTTGACATGATTTCGACTCAGAAAATAAACTTATTGCATAAAGGTGTTAGTTGGGCGTATAATC
>NW_022874330.1:0-2595 GCF_010883055.1 Belonocnema kinseyi
AACATTTATTATTTATTAAAACATTTAGAAGTTCTGCACAAATTTCGAAAATAATGTTAAGTTATCCAAATCTTAAAACAACTTCTAGATTTCTCAAGTTTTAGAATGAAAAATGTTAGGCTTTTGAAGGATGTCTTAACTATTTTAAATACAAACAATTTAACTTCTAATTTACGAAGTATTCAGCTAAAAAAATTAATCTTTCAATTCTCAATGTTCCTAACTTAAAATTACTTAAAATAATAAAATTTAGAACATTTTAAATTTCATCGATTGATTCTTTGAATTAGTGCCTTGAATATGATACCATGGATTTAAACTTTTTAGAATTAAATCTGAATCTTTGAACTCTGTATTTATCAAAGTTAAAAATTCTACATTTTGCCGTTTATTTGCATTTCATTTAAACTTGTGTCTGTTAAAAAGTGTTAGTACCTTCCATTTTATACTTGTAAATTATTGAGAATTCAAATACAAAATTTTTTAATGACAAAACTTTTAAATCTTAACTTAAAAAAATAAAAATTAAGAGTTTCACTTTGGGTCATTTAGTTTGTAGTTTATTTTTTATCGCTTTAAATGGAAAAATATATAAAATATATATTATAAATAAATATATATAAATATAATAAAAGTCCTAGAGTTCGAATCTTTTTAATTTTATCGAGCATGAGAATTCCTTTGCGGACCATGAATTATAAATAAAATTATAAAACCAAATGGCAAAAATAAAAAAAAAAATAAAAATACTTTCAAGACGCAACTCCAATAGAAATAATTCAAACGGCCCTGATTTTTTATGGTGCGGCAAGTCCCAAGATTGTACGCAAGAGACAAAGGGTACCCCCGAAACGGCATCTATAGCGGGGCTGCAATTTACTTAATAAAGTAAAAAAATTAGAATATAAAGACGCATGTAAATATCAGCATCTAAAAGAGATATTTTTTATTAAGTTTCATTCAATCATTTCAAATGCAAAGAATGAATATCCGAATATATATTGTAACCCTCGACTTACAAGGGGTGCCTAAAAGTAAGCAAAAGGAGCATCTTTTGTGTGATCCTTCTGAGAAGCAGCATTCCACAGGATAAATTCTAGAGCGCGAACTCCAGTAACTACCACCTCAACGACGTTGCGTAAGATCGAGAAGGAAGAACTGGAGAAAGAAAATAAAAAGCGCAACACAGCCGAAAAAGAGCAGTCTGCATCACAGTATCCCGACTCCCATGCATTTTTCGGCCCACATATAAAGTGCCCCAACAGAGCCATCTTCAGTTGTCCCGGAGAATCAGATTAATCCATGACGTCACATAACAACTCAAAAATAATTTTCAGTTATATTTTTGTTTATTGTTAATGATATACATATTTCTGAAAATGGTTCGTTTCTCTGACACGTGTGAAAGAGTCAGTTTAAAGTTACGTAATATATATTAGATGAAACAATTAAGTTGTCAGTATATTATAATTTTATAACATTTTTGTACGTCATCTTTGAATTGTAATTGGCAGAATAACCTACAGCATCGTTATAAAATTATGCTATACTTACAACTTGATTGCGTCACTTGATATATGTTACGTAACTTTAAACTTACACTTGCACACTTTTAAAGGAAACGAATAATGTTAAGGAGTATGTATATCATTACCAATAAACAAAACGATAATTGAAAATGATTTTGATGTTACTATGTGACGTCATAAATTAATCTCATTCTCTGGGACAATTGAAGATGTCTCTGTTGGCGCACCAAATATGTGGCCAGAAAAATATATGAGAGGCGGGGTACTGCGGTCTGAATCTTGTCGCTGAAAAGCACAGATAGCAGGGTTGAGCACGAAGGAGAAGGCTAGTGGCTCATACCCTCTTACTCTTGTTCGAAAATTCAACCTAATATGGGAGAAATTCCAAACTCTTGGTTAATAACTAAGCATTTGGAATCTCCTTGACTTAAGTTCTCTCCACGAGAGCATAGTCGGATTCCGTGAACTGCCGCTGTCAGTAAACGTGGCTTAAATTTTAAAGCGATAGTTGCGTGTCAGTGTATGAAATTATGACTATGTTTAAGTGTCTCCGACCCTATTATAAATCTTAGGGCAAAAGTCCCTCCTTTTGAAATTATATTTTGAGATTCTTTCGAGTCCGAAGCCTCCACTTTAGTAGGAAAAATTATATTATCCAACTTTTACTATCGCTTTCTCGAGCAACTGCAGAAATAAACCTGTAGATTGGTCAACAGAATCGGAGGCTTAGGTTTATGACCTGTTCATCACTTTTCAGGTTATAAACAAGCGAGTTAGTGCTCCAGACTTCAATACCCGTTTGCGAGCATAACTGTCCAGTGAAGGCTGGAACAGAGTCAAAATTCTATGAAAATTAAATAAGACCCGAGTGTCTTCTAAAAACTTTTCAATCGTTTGAATAGGCTCGCAGACGCTCGCCCCTTTCTTCCGCACTTAAGTTGAAGAATTGAGAATAGAGGCGTCTGACTGTTCTCTCGAGTAACCCTTGAACCTCGTTGCGTCACCGAATGTGCTCTGTAGCATCTTTACCGTCTAAGCATTATATACTGAATGACAGGTCATATAA
>NW_022874331.1:0-1155 GCF_010883055.1 Belonocnema kinseyi
TGCTAAGAAAATTGAAAATGATTTTTTAGTTTGAAAAATTAATTTTAAGTGAGTATTTGAAAAGATTTTAAAAATTAAAAAAAAAGGAATCATGACGATTTTCAGGCAATTTTTTTATTTTGGAGTTTTTTTAATTTTAGGAAAAAAATCTAATTAACACAATAAATAAATTTTCAACCCAAAAGTTTACTTTTCAACAAAATAAATTAATTTTCCATCAAATAATTGGTGTTTTAACTAATAAAATGTACAGGATAAAGTTTCAAACAAAAATGGAATAGTACAATTTCCAGATAAAAACTGTGCTAAAAAATTGAATTGAACAAGACAAAAAAACGAATTTTCAACAAAATTGTTAAAGTTTCAAGGGAAAAGGTTAATTTTTGACCAAGAAGATTAATGTTCTATACAAAAAAATAAACGATTTTCCAACTTAACCAATATAAACGATTAATTTTTAACCAATCATATAATAGTTACATTTTCAGATAAAGATAAATAATTTTTCAAAGAAAAAATTAATTTTAAACAAAGTTGTTAAATTTTCGACCAATCAGATGAATTTTCGACCAAGAAAATTGTTAATCTACAAAAAAAGACAACTCTTAAACAAAATACATGAATTTTTAAAGAAATTATTTCATTTTAAAGTAAAAAAGACGAATCATCTACAAAAAATTGAAATTTTTAAGCGAAAAATATTAGTTTTCAGTGAAAGAGTTAAACTTTCAACCAAATAGTTAAATTTTTAATCATAATTAAAAAACCTTGTTAAAAAAACGAATTTTTTTTTGATAAAGTAGTTCAACTCTTAGTGAAATAATCGACTTTCAAACCCAAGAAGATGTACAGTTGATATTTTAACCAAACAATTTCATTTTTGACCAAAAATGAAAAATTTCAACCAAAAGGATTAAATTTCTACTAAATAAGGTCAATTTCCAACAAAATACATGAACTTTCAACGCAATTATTTAATTTTGAAAACAAAAAGAGTGTTTCCACCAAAAACTTATAATTTTAATTTTTAACAATATATTTGCATTTAAAACTGAACGACTTTACAACGAAAACATATTTATAGTTCATAATTCAACCGAAAAATGTAATTTTTAATCAAAAAGTATAAATTTTCCATAAAACAATTTAATTTCT
>NW_022874332.1:0-2215 GCF_010883055.1 Belonocnema kinseyi
TTAATTATGTCGGAACTAAAAAAATTTCTCTTTAAAGGATTTATTGCTTTTAAAGTTCTGTATAAAGTTAGGCCAGGGTGAAGCAAATTTGTCTATTTTTTAGGTATATATTGTAGAAATAGTGTACATTTCAAGATTTTTCTGAATTTTAAATAACTTCCGAGATAATCAACATCTTTCAATGTCCTTAGGCTCATTTTTAATTTATTTTTTCACCGTATCACATCAGCAGTTAGAAAATTGTAAAAACATCTAATCTGTAGGCAAATTATAATCAAAATTAAATGAATATATATTTTGAGAAATTTAATAGAAACTTCATGATTATATGGTTCATATATTCTATAACTATACTTTTGTTACCACAAAGAATATTGCAATTTTCCCAACTTGTTTATCACAATTACAAGTTATTTCAATTCGATGACAACACTTTTACGACTGATACCCATAAGCTCTTGTAGAACGGAAAAAATTGCTTGAAAATGAGCCAAAAAACAGTAAAAAATATTGATTATATCGGAAGTTATTGATCATTTAAGAAAACATTGAAATTTACACAATTTTTGAAATTTCAACTTAAAAAAACGACAAAGTGGCTTCATGTATAAAATTGGTACAAAATGTACAAACTAAAAATAGATATATATAATTAAAAGTTTGTCATAAGGGCGACCGCAGAATCTCGCCGGGAGCGGGTGCTAATCTGAAAAACTGCACTCGCTCCCAATGAAATCGCGGTAAAATTTCAGCCACAACCACGTCTCACGACCGTGATTTTTGATTATCGCTATATTAAACTTTCATGTTCATACGACTTTCCTACCGTTAAAAATCCAGATATTTTATGCCAATGAGCTATTTTTCTCCGAAAGTTTATTTTGTGTCATTTCAATGGATTTAATATGGTTTGAAAAGTGAATAAATCAATTTAAAATCTCAGAAAGCATTTTAAATCATTCAAAAAAAATCGAGAGTTTAAGGGTTTTTCATGTAATTTAAAAATATTTTTAATTATTCAAACAGACTTTCGGCAATTTCAAGGAGTTGAACCGGAGTTATTTAATTACAAATTTCTTCAAATTTATGAACGAATTTTAAAAGATTTCAAAATATTTAAAAGAGTTCAAGATAGTTTTAATGAATTTATGAGATTTTAACTCATTTTGAAAAATTTTTGAGAAATTTTAGTACAATTTAAATTAGTTTTAAGATTTTAAAGTAATTTTAAACTATAAATAATGTTCTTGAATTCCTCTGTTAAATATCTTGAAATCTTCGGAAATGTTTAGAGATCCTTGGAATTCTAGTAAATTGCTTAATATATATATATTGATTTTTTAAAATCTTGTTTAATCACATAAAATATTCAATAATAATTTGAACAATAATTCCAACTGACTGACAAATAGATATCTAATATGGAATATTTTAGAATGGAAATAAATGTTTCAAAATGCAAAAATTCAAATTTAAACAATGTTTTTACCCCCTCCACTCTGACTCGAAAAATCCATTGAAAATGATTTTTAAAATTGGGAACTATAGCTAGAACTAACTAATTGCCCCCAAAAAAAACTGAAGGTATCGTTGAAGGCCTCTCACCCATACACCTAGGTGATTTTTGAATCATTAAAAAAAATTATTATTTACACAATGATATTGTTTATAATACTTATAATTTGTTTAAACAATCAGTGAACAACAATTCCAATTGACTGACAACTAGATATCTAATATGGAATAATTTAGAATGGAAACAAAATTTTTCAAAATGCAAAAATTCCAATTTAAACATTGTTTTTACCCCCTCCACTTTAACTCGAAAAATCCATTGAAAATGATTTTTAAAATTAAGAACTATAACTGGAACTAACTAGTCGTCCCAGAAAAAAACTGAAGTTATCGATGAAGGCCTCTCATCCATATTTCTAGGTGATTTAGGAATCATTGAAAAAAAGTATCATTTAAACAATGACATTGTTTATAATACTTATAATTTGTTTAAACAATCAGTGAACAACAATTCCTACTGACTGACAACTAGATATCGAATATGAAATATTTGAGAATGGAAATAAATTTTTCAAAATGCAAAAATTCCAATTTAAAAATTGTTTTTACCACCTCCACTTTGACTCGAAAAATCCATTGAAAATGATTTTTAAAATGGGGAACTATAATTTTTGCATTTTGAAAAATTTATTTCTATTCT
>NW_022874333.1:0-1154 GCF_010883055.1 Belonocnema kinseyi
GAAATAGAGAATAAGTGAAATAGATAAAGGTTGATCTATTTCACTTATTTTCATTTTAATATTCATCGTCCCACCGTATTTCATTTGTATAACAAGTACGTGCCCAATCGATAAAGTGTTTGAACATTTTCAGGAACAAAAGCATTCTTATAATATGCCCAATGCACCAACCAGCAAAACTACTTCTTACAAATAGTAGTTTGTTCGCCTTGTCTTTAAGATAGCTGTTGACTAATGGGAAGATCATTGAATCCGGTGGAATGTACGGGTTGTACAATTGCACAAAGAAAGTTATCAAAAATTCCAATTGAAGGAAGAAGAGGCGACTTCCCACTATCGTTGCGTTTTCTTTAAGATCCAAAAGCGGCCAGTTGCGCAAAGTTGTTAGACTGGTCCATAAGAGCTGAACCAAGAAAAATGCCAGAAAGAACAAGAACATGCGATGAGGTTGAACCAATCCTTCATAGAGCGGCTTAGTATAGACCGATGTGAACATCACGAATTGTCCCGTAACAAAACCAGCCATTGCTGCTACCCGTCTCTGGTTGTCTTCTGTCAAGAAGCTGGGGCCAACGAAGAGATAGCAGTGCAGAGCTATGGTGGGTATGGTCATAAATCCACAAAAGAGTCCCGCTCCAATCACTGAATTGAGTATTTTTTCGAGTATCTTACGCAAAAAGGATGACCCTAAGACTGCCATTTTTCCCACGAATAGGAATAGGAATAGAGCTAGTAATAGCTCTATTCCGCGTGCAATCATTGAATCCGAATTGTGGATTTTGTTCAATAGGTTAAGGAATTGCACAAACAATGCTTGCATTTTCATCGCCAATCGCCTTAGAAAAATAAAGAAATAGATCTGGGCAAGCATGATAACCAGCTCGCTTTCTTTCTTTCGTAGCAAAAATACATAACATAGCAGAATCATTATTACGAGACCAAAAATGAGTACCATGACTAGGAATTTTCTTTGGATCATAGGAATTCTCCTTATTGAATAAAGTTTTATGAGTAGCGACACTACTCCAAAAAAAAAATTAATAATATTTGGAATATATATATAACCAAAAAATGACAGTATTGTCAAGCGTACGATCTATCCAGAATCTTTTTTCCATGTATTCGAATTCTTTCTATTCTATCTATTATATTCT
>NW_022874334.1:0-1116 GCF_010883055.1 Belonocnema kinseyi
CTAGGAATTTTCAACTGATTTTCATAATTTAAGGGAATTTCAAAGAATTAAACCAATTTTAAAGGGGTTATTTAAAAAAAATGTAAATACTTTATAAATCTTAAAAAAATAAGTTGTAGGTGTTTCAAAAGATTGTAAAGTATTTGAAAAATTTTAGAGAACTTAAAAAAATTGCAAGGAATTTTCAATTTATTACAGTAATTTAATATGAAATTTTAAGGGATTTGATATATTTTAGGATATTTTATTAGATTTCAAGTAATTTTCAAATTATTTTAATAATTTAGTGTGAGCTTTTTAAGGATTTTAAATATTTCAGGGTATTTTTTAAATATTATATATATATATATATAATTAATGTTAATATTGTAATTATAAAATATTATAATAATATAAATGAATAGTTGACTAAGTTTTAATAGAAATAGTTAAACTTTCAAATAAGACACTTACGTTTCTGCGACAAAAAAATTTTGAATCAAATACATAACTGAAGAAAAAAAATTTATTCAATTGTTTTCAACATGATAGTAAAATTTTAAATAAAAAAATTAAATTCTCATCCAAAAAGCTAAATTGTATACTAAAAAAAGGCATTTCTAATAAAATGCATGAACTTTGCACAAAAGAAATTTATTTTCCATGAAGATTAATTTTCTGAACAAAAAATTAATGTTTAATCATAGTTAAACTTTCGACAAGAAAGATTAATTTTCTACCAAAAAAGAAGAGTATTCAATAAAATACAAAAAATTTTAACTAAAAAAGATCACTTTTCATTTAAACATAGAATAGTTAAATTTCTGGTTAAAAAAATTAATTTTTAACCAAAAAGAAAATAAATTTTCTACAAAATAGTTACATTTTCAGAAAACAAATTTATCCAACTAATTGATGAATCATCAACCAAAAAAAAATATGAGAAAAAAAACGTTAAAATTCTTTGAAATCGCTCGAAATTATTGAAATTAATTGAAAATTCGTTGGAATGTTTTAAAATGTCCTGAAAAAATATGAATCCTTTAAAACCGCTTAAAATTTTTGAAAGCTCTTGAAAATTCCTTACAAGTTTAAAAATACCTTAAAAGCTTTCAAATTCTTAAAAATCTCATGAAT
>NW_022874335.1:0-1137 GCF_010883055.1 Belonocnema kinseyi
AATTTTTAACAAATAACCTGAACTTTTAAGCAAATACTTGAACTTATGACTGAGAAAAAATTTTATATTTTAACTGAAAATTTAAATTTAGCTTTACGATATTCCATGGCGCATATGGATTTGATTATTTATCCTTCATTATAAAAAAAAAAACAAAAGTCCTAAAGAAGAAGTGAAGATAGTTCTGGATTCTCCTCGGCAATATCTCCAGGTTTTTTTCATTTTTTGAAAAAATTAATTATTTAAACAATTATATTGTTTATAATTTTGAAAAATTTATTTTACAATTGTGATGAACAATTCAGAGTTGTTAGGTGAAAAATAACATACCTTGAAGTATCATTAATGAAAAAAAATTTTGGACAATGCAAAAAAGTTAGTTTCTGTAAAGGCTGGACACAACACTCCTGTTTAGTCAGCGACGTGAGGGTAAGTCTAGTGCAGTGGTCCGCAAAATTTTTGCTTCATTTTCAGGTATGGTCAAGCTCCACCCGACTTAATTTTTTCTATAACTTTTCGGTCTATTCATGTATCTTAGTGTGAGTGAGCTTACTCCAGTAAGGGTCTTTTGTCCAAAGGCATGTCAAAGTAAGGAAATTTTAAAACGTTTAATTTTTCAATTAGCGATTTGAAAATAGCATTATAAGCATCTACGAATTTTTCCGATTCCAATGATATATTACTTGCCTAGAAAATTAAAAAATTTGAAGGAGTTTATAATCAAGAAACATCAGATTAACAGTCAATTTAATACTAAATACTTCTCAAATTTTCAACCTTTATAGACAAATTACATGTTTTTGGAATCGGAACAATACGTAGGTGCCAAATATATTACTTTTAAGTCACTGATCGCAAAATTACGAATTTTTTAATCTCACATTTTTTTCCCATTTTATAACAAAGGACCCCTGAGGAAAGGGGTGGTCTGGCCAAGCTCGCAGGTACTGCCCTGAAAGTAGGTCGTAGGGCAGCCAGGGCAAGAGCGTGCCGACCACTGGTCTAGGCAGTGGAGCAGGTAGGTGGCAATGAATTGAAGGGCGATGGTCAATTCCGCCCCAGCTACCTGTGTACCGTCCCCCACTACGCGGCTTCCCCTCACACCGTCGAGCTGCTGCCACTGAGCTTGGTCAGCGG
>NW_022874336.1:0-1202 GCF_010883055.1 Belonocnema kinseyi
AACATGTAATATTCGTCTGGTAAATAAATATTCAATACACCATTTATATTTAGGGTACTCCAGTAATTATAACTCCGGTGGTAAGTTATTTTAAAAATTCTCTAACTTCAGCAATTACCGACGCGTAACGTCTGAAAAATGCCGAAAACTGCAAAGTAACTCCGGGAAGTTGACCCACAGGCCAAGAGGGCGCTTTTAGCAGTCCGATTTTGACGGAGTCTCTTATTCCATTACATAAGCAATCTCTCACCTCATCTCTACCTATAGCCCATATACCTGGCCGTACCTAATCAATTTTGGAAAATTGCCTTCTTCTATGGTCCACTTTTGTTGTACGAAAACTCGGTTAGTAGAATGAATGGTTGCGTGGGTGTGAGTCCACAATTACGGTTTTGATTCCTCTAGAATCAAACCGAAGGGCCTATGACAAAGCCACCGAACGCGCCCTCGGGTTGCGGATAGAGGGTCCCTGTACCAAGGGTTTCTGCTGAATATGGTTACAAAAATAAATAGGCAGTCGCGGACAATTGTCCAGGGGTGGTCCCGAAGGAATTAACCCCCAAGCGGAGGTGTGAAAACCGTGCCGAAAGCTGAATGGTTCCTGGGTGAGGTGTGTAGAACGGTGACTCTGGGCTACCAGGCGACCTCTCAGAGTAAGCAGCCTTATCCTTGCATGCGGGGCTCTACAAGGATGGACGAACCCCTTTCCATAGCTTCTCGTGGGAACAAGAATGACAACACCAAACATAGTTGTAGTAAGTGCGGTTCAAAACAACAGAACGCGCAGGGCTCCCGAAAATGGGTCGGCCAACAATGCCGACCAACCTAGAGCTGGGGGAGCGTCGGCGGGATCTCGTGACCTTTGGGTGGACGGAGCGACTGAATCACGACTTGCTAGACTGCTACGATGCGAGTGTGGCCCGTGAACGGGGTTACATGGCACGGCTGCATGCTCTGTGGTGCGAGAAACACCCGGAGCTATCGAACTTTTCGCAGCAACGTCTGCGAAACCATACTGAATTACTCCGTAAAAGGGGCTATGTAAGCGGAACGCCTAATCTACCACAGCTACCACAGCTACCACAGCTACCACAGCTACCACAACTTGTCTGAACACGCTTTATAAGATATTCACAGCTATCCTAAATGATAGGATTGTTCGGGCAATTGAACCTGTGTGGCAAGAAATGTATGAACAACGA
>NW_022874337.1:0-1004 GCF_010883055.1 Belonocnema kinseyi
TTAAAATAATTTGAAAATTACTTGAAATCTAATAAAATATCCTAAAATATACCAAATCCCTTAAAATTTCATATTAAATTACTGTAATCAATTGAAAATTCCTTGCAATTTTGTTAAATTCTCTAAAATTTTTCAAATAGTTTACAATCTTTTGAGACACGTACAACTTATTTTTTTTAAGATTTATAAAGTAATTACATTTTTTTTAAATAACCCTTTTAAAATTGGGTTCATTCTTTGAAATTCCCATAAATTATGGAAATCAGTTGACAATTCCTTCACATTTCAAAAAATATTCTCAAATATTTAAAATCCTTAAAAATATTTTTAAATCTTTGAAATTTGTTAAAGCGCTTGAAAATATCTTGAAATTTGAAACATACCCTGACATATTTCAAATCCTTAAAAAGCTCAATAAATTATTGAAACAATTTGAAAATTACTTGAAATCTATGAAAACATCTTAAAATATATCAAATGCCTTAACATGTCATATTAAATTACTGTAATTAATTGAAAATTCTTTGGAATCTTTTAAAATTCTCTACAATTTTTCAAATCCTTTAAAACCTTTTGAAATACCTAGAACTTTTTTAAAAATATTTCTAAAGTATTTAAAATTTTTTAAATAACCCTTTTAAAATTGGTTTAATTCTTTGAAATTCCCTTAAATTATGAAAATCAGTTGAAAATTCCTAGACATTTTTAAAAATATGCTCAAATATTTAAAATCCTTAAAAATGTTTTGAAATCTTTTAAATTTTTCAAAGCTCTTGAAAGTTCCTTGAAATTAAAAAAATTCCCTGAAATATGTAAAATCCTTAAAAAGCTTAAAAAGCAAACTAAATTATTAAAATAATTTGAATATTACTTGAGACCTATTAAATATCCTAAAATATATTAAATCCCTTAAAATGTCATATTAAATTACTGTAATCAATTGAAAATTCCTTGCAATCTTTTAAAATTCCCTAAAATTTTTCAAATCCTTTAAAACCTTTTGA
>NW_022874338.1:0-1949 GCF_010883055.1 Belonocnema kinseyi
AATTAAATATAAAAATTGTTTTAGAAATAGTTAAATTTTAACTCGAGTAATTTCTATTAAAACTATAATTTAATAGTTTACCTAATCTACAAACAGTTAAATTTTTAATGTTTAAAAATTTTCTAAATTTCAGTCTGAAATAATTCCATTTAGAGATTGTCCAACTGAAAAACATACATTTAAATTTTGAACGCATTTACTTTATTTATTATCATTAATTTTGTATAAATAAATTTCCAAGTTTACCATTTTAAATGTGAAGACTTGTATCCCATCGAGTTGAAAATTATTCTTATGGAATAGTTGAAAATTTTTGAAAATAAAATTTCGAAAGCTTTGAATTTTTATTGATTCCATCTTCAAAACTCTAATCTACAAACATTTTAATATCTAGCATTTTGAAATTCTTCTTTTTTTAATTTCAATCTGACGCCTTGCAAAATTTCAAAAGATGTCAAAAGATTTGTAAGGACTTTAAATATTTGAGGATGTTTTAAAAGATGTCTAAGACTTTTCAATTTATTTTTACTATTTACAGGAATTTCAAAGAATTAAAAAATGTGTAGAAGGCTTATTCTTAAAAATTCCAAAGTAATTTAGAAATCTTAGAAAAAAGTCCAAGGCATTTCAAAATATTTTGAAGGTTTAAAAATACTTGAGAGTATTTAAAAACATTCTAAGGAATTTTCATTGATTACTGTAATTTAATATGATATTTTGAAGGATTTGAAATATTACAGGGAATTTTCAAAATTTTAAGGAATTTTCAAAAGCTTAAAAAAATTTCAAGAAATTTCAAAAGATTTTTAATATTTGTGAATGTTTTAAATGATGTCAAGTAATTTGCAATTTAATTTTATAACTTCAAGGAATTGCAAAGAATTTTAACAACTATAGAAGAGTTATTAAAAAAAATATCCAAAGGAGTTTAGAAATCTTTAAAAGGTGTGAAGGTGTTTGAAAAGATTTTGAAGGTTTCAAAATACTTGAGAGTATTTTAAAATGTTCCAAAGAATTTTTAATTGGTCACAGTAATTTAATATGAGATTTTGAAGGATTTGAAATATTTCAGGGTATTTTTTTAATTTAAAGGAATTTTCAAGAGCTTTCAAAAAATTTAAAAGATGTCAACCAATTTTTAAGGATTTTGAATATTTAAGGATGTTTAAAAAGATTCCACTCAATTTTTAATTCATTTTTAAAAATTAAAGGAATTTCAAAGAATTTTAATAATTATATGAAGGTTGTTTAAAAAAACTCCAAATTACCTTAAAAATCTTAAAAAGATATTAAGATTTTTCAAAATATTTTGAAGGTTTCGAAATATTTGAGAGTATTTTAAAAGGTTTTAAGGAATTTTCAATTTATTACAGTAATTTAATATGAGATTTTAAAGGATTTGATACATCTTAGGACATTTCACTAGATTCTAAGGAATTTTCAATTGATTTTAATTATTTAGTATGTAATTTTAAAGGATTTAAAATATTTTAATGTATTTTTAAAATTTGAAAGGAATTTTCCAAAGCTTTGCAAAATTTCAAGAGATTTTAAAGGATTTCAAATATTTTAGGATGTTTTAAAACATTTCAAGAAATTTTCAATTAATTTCAATCATTTAAATCACTTTCAAAGAATCCCAACTATTTTTTTAAATTTTTCTAGTTCAAAAAGGAAATGCTCTGTTAAAAATTTATTTATTTTTTGTTTTTTTTTGGTTGCCAATTTATCAAATTAGATGAACAATTTCTTTTCTGAAAATCAAACTATTTTTCAGAATTTTTTTTTGTTTTGATTTAAAAATTAATTTCTCTTAACTACAAGAAGATTCATCTTCTTATTCAAATTTTTTTGCAGAAAACTAATTGTTTTAGTTAAAAGTTTAACCATTTCTATTAAAAGATGGTCAACTATTAATTAAAATTAATGTTATATTTTATAATTATAAT
>NW_022874339.1:0-1771 GCF_010883055.1 Belonocnema kinseyi
TTTCTGGTTAAAAAAATTAATTTTTAACCAAAAAGAAAATAAATTTTCTACAAAATAGTTACATTTTCAGAAAACAAATTTATCCAACTAATTGATGAATTACCAACCAAAAAAAAATATGAGAAGAAAAATGTTAAAATTCTTTGAAATCGCTCGAAATTATTGAAATTAATTGAACATTCATTGGAATGTTTTAAAATATCCTGAAAAATTTTGAATCCTTTAAAACCGCTTAAAATTTTTGAAAGCTCTTGAAAATTCCTTACAAGTTTAAAAATACCTTAAAAGCTTTCAAATCCTTTAAAATCGCATACTGAATTATTGAAATCAATTGAAAATACCTTGGAATCTATTAAAATATCCTAATATATATCAAATCCTTTAAAATTTCATATTAAATTACTGTCAAAAATTGAAAATTCCTTGGAACGTTTTAAAATACTCTCAAATATTTCGAAACCTTCAAAATATTTTGAAAGACCTTGGTATCTTTTAAAGATTTCTAAAGTACTTTGGAATTTTTTTACATAACCCTGCTAAAGTTGTTAAAATTCTTTGAAATTCCTTTAAATTATAAAAATAAGTTGAAAATTCCTTAAGATCTTCCAAAACATCCTCAAATATTAAAAATCCTTAAAAACCTTTTAAAATCTTTAAAAAAATTTTAAAGCTCTTGAAAATATCTTACAATTCAGTAAATACCCTGAAATATTTCAAATACTTTAAAATCTCACACCAAATTGTTAAAATAATTTGAAAATTACTTGAAATCTATTAAAATATTCTAAAATATACATCAAATCCTTTAAAATATCATTCTAAATTACTGTGATCAATTGAAAATTCCTTGGAATCTTTTAAAATTCTCTCAAATTTTTCAAATCCTTTAAAATCTTTCCAAATACCTAGAACTTTTTATAAAGATTTCTAAGTATTTAAAATTTTTTTAAGTAACCCTTTTAAAATTGCTTAAATTCTTTGAAATTCCCTTAAATTATAAAAATCAGTTGAAAATTCCTTGATATTTTTAGAAATATCTTCAAATGTTTAAAATCCTTAAAAATCTGTTTAAATCTTTTAAATTTATTAAAGCGCTTAAAAATATCTTGAAATTTGAAACATACCCTGAAATATTTTTTGAAATGTCAAGGAATTTTTAACTGATTTCCATAATTTATAGGAATTTCAAAGAATTAATCTAATTTTAAAAGGGTTATTTTAAAAATTTTTAAATACTTTAGAAATATTTTAAAAAAATAAGTTGTAGGTGTTTCAAAAGGTTTTAAAGGATTTGAAAAATTTTACAGAATTTTAAAAGATTGCAAGGAATTTTCAATTGATTACAGTAATTTAATATGACATTTTAAGGGATTTGATATATTTTAGGATATTTTAATAGGTTTCAAGTAATTTTCAAATTATTTTAATAACTTAGTTTGCTTTTTAAGCTTTTTAAGGATTTTAAATATTTCAGGGTTTTTTTTAAATTTCAAGGAACTTTCAAGAGCTTTGAAAAATTTAAAAGATTTCAAAAGATTTTTAAGGATTTTAAATATTTGAGCATATTTTTAAAAATGTCTAGGAATTTTCAACAGATTTTCATAATTTAAGGGAAATTCAAAGAATTAAACCAATTTTAAAAGGGTTATTTAAAAAAAATTTTAATACATTAGAAATCTTTATAAAAAGTTCTAGGTATTTGAAAAGATTTTAAAGGATTTGAAAAATTTGAGAGAATTTTAAAAGATTTCAAGGAATTTTCAATTGATCA
>NW_022874340.1:0-1236 GCF_010883055.1 Belonocnema kinseyi
TTTTGTTAAAAATTAGTTTTTTTTGTTTGAAAATTAATTTGTTAACTGCGAATTTAACTATTCCATTTTTGGTTGAAAATTAATCGATTTTAGTTAAAAGTTTCATTAATTGGTAAAAGATTAACTTTTTTGTTGAAAAGTAATATTTTAAGAATGAAAATACAACTGTTTTCTAGAAAAATTACCTTTAAGGTTAAAAAATTTAACAATATGGTTGAAATTTTTTCTTTCTCTCTACTGACATATCTTTCCTCGTAAAATATGGTTGGTTATCTTCTCATTTTTCTTTCCTCTTTTTTTTTGTCCAAAAAAATAAATTTTTTTCTTTTGTTTTTCAGGAATATTTGTATCTATTTCAAATTTAATAGGAAGCTTTTTAGGTGGTTATCCAAATTTGGTTATTGGTCATTTCAGTTTAATATTTTTGTTTAAAAATTGATACATTTCGATGAAAATGCAACTATTATGTTGAAAATTCATGAATCTAGGTTAAAGATTCCACTATGTGGATAACAATTGTACGATTTTTTAAAACATTCTATTTTTTTGAATTAATCTTTATTGTTTTAGGAAATTCAACTGCTTCGTTTAAAGTTCGTCTTTCTTTATTATGTTGAATTAGTTCAATTAATTTGTTGAATATTTAATACACTTTGACTTGAAATTTTTAGCGCTTCATGTTTAACTAAATATGGAACCTATTCATTAAATTTATTTTAAAAATGCAATATTTCAGAAAAATTGATAAGAAACAAAGGCTACCTTAAACTGAGGCTTATAACTAAACAATTGTAAAATTTAAATTGCGAATCCTAGAAAAACCAATATCGCGTTTTAAATACAGTTTACGGTAAAGATTTTCTAGAAAAAATATATATTGTATTTTTAATAAAAAGTTATAATTTAATATATTCTAAAAAGTATACACATGGAGTAAATCTGATGTTAAAGAGATTCTCTCAGGTATAGCATAAAGTATACGGAAATCACTTGTTATATATTTTCTCTTGTCTCGCAACTGAACAGTTAATCGACTGTTTTACTAATGGTTGCGTCCAAGCGACATGTAGAAATAAAAAACATTTTAAAAATTTCAAGCTTTTTTAAAAAAAAACATATTTTTGCAATCTGCGAATAACACAGGCCGACAAAATTTGACAAAGGTCCGGAACCAGAGACCAGACCTAGTATACCCGAAGGTTTTTGCTGCGATGAATCCGAATCCGACCTCAGAAA
>NW_022874341.1:0-1561 GCF_010883055.1 Belonocnema kinseyi
TAAAAAAGATCACTTTTCATTTAAACATAGAATAGTTAAATTTCTGGTTAAAAAAAATTAATTTTTAACCAAAAAGAAAATAAATTTTCTACAAAATAGTTAGATTTTTAGAAAACAAATTTATCCAACTAATTGATGAATCATCAACCAAAAAAAATATGAGAAAAAAACGTTAAAATTCTTTGAATTCGCTCGAAATTATTGAAATTAATTGAAAATTCGTTGGAATGTTTTAAAATATCCTGAAAAAATTTGAGTCCTTTAAAACCGCTTAAAATTTTTGAAAGCTCTTGAAAATTCCTTACAAGTTTAAAAATACCTTAAAAGCTTTCAAATCCTTAAAAATCTCATGAATTATTTAAATCAATTGAAAATGCCTTGGAATCTATTAAAATATTCTAAAATATACATCAAATCCTTTAGAATATCATTCTAAATTACTGTGATCAATTGAAAATTCCTTGAAATCTTTTAAAATTCTCTCAAATTTTTCAAATCCTTTAAAATCTTTTCAAATACCTAGAACTTTTCATAAAGACTTCTAAAGTATTTAAAATTTTTTTAAATAACCCTTTTAAAATTGGTTTAATTCTTTGAAATTCTCTTAAATTATGAAAATCAGTTGAAAATTCCTAGACATTTTTAAAAATATGCTCAAATATTTAAAATCCTTAAAAAGCTTAAAAAGCAAACTAAATTATTAAAATAATTTGAAAATTACTTGAAACCTATTAAAATATCCTAAAATATATCAAATCCCTTAAAATGTCATATTAAATTACTGTAATCAATTGAAAATTCCTTGCAATCTTTTAAAATTCTCTAAAAATTTTTAAATCCTTTAAAACCTTTTGAAACACTTACAACTTATTTTTTTTTTTTTAAAGATTTCTAAAGTATTTAAAATTTTTTTAAATAACCCTTTTAAAATTGGATTAATTCTTTGAAATTCCTATAAATTATGGAAATCAGTTAAAAAGTCCTTGACATTTCAAAAAATATTTCAGGGTATGTTTCAAATTTCAAGATATTTTGAAGGGCTTTAATAACTTTAAAAGATTTAAAAAGATTTTTAAGGATTTTAAACATTTGAACATATTTCTAAAAATATCAAGGAATTTTCAACTGATTTTTATAATTTATGGGAATTTCAAAGAATTTAAGCAATTTTAAAAGGGTTACTTAAAAAAAATTTTAAATACTTTAGAAATCTTTATAAAAAGTTCTAGGTTCTAAAATTGTAGAGAATTTTAAAAGATTTCAAGGAATTTTCAATTAATTACAGTAATTTAATATGACATGTTAAGGCATTTGATATATTTTAAGATGTTTTCATAGATTTCAAGTAATTTTCAAATTATTTCAATAATTTAGTGTGAGATTTTAAAGGATTTGAAATATTTGAGGGTATTTATTGAATTGTAAGGTATTTTCAAGAGCTTTAAAAAATTTTTAAATATTTAAAAGGTTTTTAAGGATTTTTAATATTTGATGATGTTTTGGAAGATCTTAAGGAATTTTCAACTTATTTTTATAATTTAAAGGAATTTCAAAGAATTTT
>NW_022874342.1:0-1966 GCF_010883055.1 Belonocnema kinseyi
TAAAACACCAATTATTTGTTAGAAAATTAATTTATTTGTTTTCGATTATGACTTGAAATATTATTTCAGTATAAAAGATTTTTATTTTCAACCCATTCAATTAAAAAATTTTTAATTAAAAAAAGAATTTTTCGGTTATTATCAGCAATATTTGACCGTTCATTTAAAATAATCCATTACGAACAACTGTTAAAAACTATACAAATTTGAACAGAATGGTTCGAAATAGAAAGCCTTGAATTGTTAAATTTGTAATGAGCTGAATATTAAGTTTAAATGCTACAATTTAAATTAAAAAAAAAGATTCAGAATTAATTTAAAACTTGAAATTATTTCAAATAATTTGAAACACGATTTAGACTTTGGCAGATTAAAAAAAAAAGCTTTTTCAGAATTGTGCAGTATTTAAAAAGAATAACAAAAATTGTTGTGATTGATAAGAACATTGAAAATGATTTTTTATTTTGACAAATAAATTTTAAGTGAGTACTTGAAAACATTTTAAAAATTAAAAAAAAAAGATTCCGGAAGATTTTAACGAAATTTTTTTATTTTGCAGTTTTTTTAATTTTAGGAAAAAATCTAATTAAGAAAATATATCAATTTTCAACCAAAAAGTTTACTTTTTAACAAATTAAATTAATTTTCTATCAAATAATTCGTGTTTTAACTAATACAATGTACAGGATAAAGTTTCAACCAAAAATTGAATAGTTCAATTTCCAGATAATAACGATTAATTTTTAATCAATCATAGAATAGTTACATTTTCAGATAAAAAAAATAATTTTTAATCGAAAAAATAAATTCTTAATAAATTTATAAAACCTTGTTGAAAATAACAGTATTTTTTTTACAAAGTAATTCAACTCTTAGTGAAATAATCTACTTTTAAGCCCAAGAAGATGTACAGTTCATATTTCAACCAAACAATTGCATTTTTGACCAAAAATGATACATTTTCAACCAAAAAGATTAAATTTATACCAAACACGGTCAATCCAACAAAATATATGAACTTTCAACAAAATTATTTAATTTTAAAGTCAAAAAGAGTATCATCTACAAAAAAGCTGAATTTTTAACCAATTAAAATTTTGGTTGAAAAATCATATTTTTGGGTTGAAAATTCAGCTTTTTTGTAGATGATACTCTTTTTGACTATAAAATTAAATAATTTTGTTGAAAGTTCATATATTTTGTTGGAAATTGACCTTGTTTGGTAGAAATTTAATCTTTTTGGTTGAAATTCATCATTTTTGGTCAAAAATGCAATTGTTTGGTTGAAATATGAACTGTACATATTCTTGGGCTTATAAGTCGATTATTTCTCTAAGAGTTGAATTACTTTGTAAAAAAAATACTGTTTTTCCAACCAGGTTTTATAATTATGATTAAAAAATTAACTTTTTGTAGATAATTCGTTTCATTGACTTTAAAATTAAATAATTTCGTTGAAAATTCATGTATTTTGTTTGAAATTTGTCTTTTTTTGTATATCATTAATTTTCTTGGTCGAACATTCATGTTATTGGTTGAGAATTTAACAACTTAATTGAAAATTTATTTTTTTGATTAAAAATTTTTTTTTTTTATCTGAAAATGTAACTATTCTAGGATTGATTAAAAATTAATCGTTTTTACTTGGAAATTGAACTATTCAATTTTGGGTTGAAACTTTATCCTGTACATTGTATTAGTTAAAACAGCAATTATTTGATAGAAAATTAATTTAATTTGCTAAAAAGTAAACTTTTTGGTTGAAAAGTAATATATTTTGTTAATTAGATTTTTTCCTAAAATTAAAAAAACTGCAAAATAAAAAAATTTCCTTAAAATCTTTCGGATTCTTTTTTTTAAATTTATATTGCTGATAATTAACGAAATTTCCTTTTTTTAATTAAAAAATTTCAAATTGAATGGGTTGAAAATAAAAATCTTTTATACTGAAATAATATTTCAAGTC
>NW_022874343.1:0-1937 GCF_010883055.1 Belonocnema kinseyi
TTCAATTTGAAAGTCTTAGTCATTAAACAAATGTGTACGTCTGACTGAAAGTTTATAAATTATTTTCAACTTAAAAATAACTTCATGATAAGATATTCTTAATTAAAGGATTTTATTAAATTAAAAAGATTGTTTTAGTCTAAAATATTCAATTTTTAACCCATTTATATTGAAATTTTTAATTAAAAAAAAAAGATTAATTATTGAATATTTAGCAATGATGGCATTTTTATTTAATACATGTAAATTAAAACAAAGTATTTGAAAGTAAAGAATCTTTAACTGAATTGTTTCACATAGAAAACCTAGAATCGTTAAAATTTCGAAGAGCCTTTAAACTATGAATGTTACAATTATAATTGTTGTATTTGAAAAATGTTTAATTTGTAAGTGAAATTAACAAATTTGTATGTATGATTTACAAATGAACATTTATAAAAAAATTTGAGTAATTTTAAGAGATATTTAGGAGTTTTCAAAAGATTAAAAATTATCATGCAAATTTTAGAAAGTTTTCTTAAAATCTTCTAGAATCTTTTTTGAAAATTTTGTTTAAATTTTTGAAAAACTTTTGAAATATTCTCTTAAAACAATTTTTCAAAATGAAAAGTTATTTTTAATTTTCCTAAGAATCTTAAGAAAATGTTTTTATTCTTATGAAGCTTTTCACAATTCTCGAAAAGAATCTAATTTTTTTGTATAAAATCTACGAAAATCTACATTTTGTTTGATATTAGGCTATTATTTCAAGTTTTACATTAAGTTTGAATCTTTTTAAAACTTCCACATATATCTTAAAATTACTCAAATTTCGTCTGCAAATAATAAATGTTCAATTGTTATTTATACATCCAAATTGTAAAGACATTTTATATAATTTGCAGGATTTTCTGAAAATTGAAGAAAAAATTCAATTAATTTTGACAGATATTTAGAAGTTCTGAAAAAATTTCCAAAATAATTTTAAATTTAAAACCAATTTAAAACAACTTCTAGATTTGTCAAGATTTTGAAATAAAATTTTGAAGCTTTCCAAGGATGTTTAAACTATTTAAAAAGAAAATAATTGAATTGCTAATTTAAGAAGTGCCCAGTTCAAATTTTTTCAACTTTCAAAATTTAAGAGTTCCACTTTGAGTGCTTTCATTTAAAGCTCAGTTTTTATTACCTCAAGTAGAAAATTTTGTAACTTTAGTGTTCCATTTTTTTTATTTAATTGACCGTGAAAAATTTTTGCGAACCGGGAAAAAAACCGGGAATTTATTTCATTGATTAAAACGGCCACCCTGAGTTTAACTTTCAACCAATGAATTTTATTTTCAACATAAAATATGAACTTTGAACTAAAATGATAAATATTTGACTGTAATACTTGAATTTTCAACCGAAAAGAAGAATTTTTAAATAGGAAGATTAACTTTAAAGGAAAAGATAATCTTTTACAGTAAGAAATAGATTTTTAACCAAATATGTGGATTTTTAACAAATTGTTAAAATTTTCAATTTAAAAAAAAAGTCGGCTTCGAAATTTTTTAAATTTGAACAAGAAATTATTAATTTTCAAACAAACTGATGCCCTGATTAATTAATATTACTAATATATTATTAATTAATAATAATATTCAAGCCAAAAAGACGAATTTTCTAACAAGAAATTCAACAAAATAATTCAATGGTGAACCAAATAATAAAATTTGTTAATTAAAAAATTAATTTTTAATGACAATTTTGATATTAACTTTGAAACTGATATTAACCCATTAACGACCAAAGCTATCAATTTTATGAGTTTGACCGCAAAATTTATGGGTATAACAGAACAATAAATAGATGAAATGTACTGTTTCTTATGTTCTTATGTATGTTAAATATGGCTTTTTTAAATACAAAAATAGTGCAAAATATTTTATTTTTATAATTTTTTTCAGACAGAAAAT
>NW_022874344.1:0-1404 GCF_010883055.1 Belonocnema kinseyi
TTCGTTCAATTATTGTTATTTTATATTCCAACAATAATTTTTAGAAACTTTAAACATTAAAAAAGTTTTTTCTTTATTAAAAATATTTTATTATTCTATTGATATAAATTTTTTAAAGAAACTATTTTTTAATTGTTCAAATTAGAGAGATGTCTAGCCCGGATATTGTATAATTCGGAAATTTTCTGTCGGCAATTCTCAAATACGGTAAGATTGTAAATTGTCGAGAATTTTCCAATTAGGGACTTTTATATTTCGACAATGTTATAATTTCGGAATTTTTACAGTGATGTGGGAATTTTATTTTTCGGAAAAAGCGACTGAAAAATCCCGAAAAATAAAATTCCCGACACTGTAAAATTCGTAAATTGAAAAATAACCAAATAATAAAATTCCCGAAATTATGAAAGTGCCGAAATATAAAAGTCGAATTGGAAAATTCAGGAAAATAAATAAAATTTCAGACAAAAAGATATTACCGAATTTTAAAAATCGCCAGAGAAAATGGCTGAATTATAAAATAACCGAACTAGAAAATTCCTGAATTTAAACAATTAAAAAAATTGTTTATCAAATATTATTTATTTATTGAAAATACAATAATCGAATATATATTTCTGGATGAAAAAATTTGTTTGAAAATGTGCATAGTATTTGAAAAAAATATAAAAAAGTTGTGAAAAATCGAATTTTTTATTAATAAAAAAAAATAATATACATAAATTTTGATATAAATCGTTGTTGAATTGAATCCTGCAAAGTTTGTGCAAAAATGTTATTATGTAGGTACGAAGAAAACTTAGGCAGAAAATTTTTTTCTTTCAAAGCGCACGTGTTTTTTAATGTATTTTTTAATACAATTTTTATAAAATTATTATTCAGGTGCCGGAGATTTTATTTTTTCGGATTTTTCATTCATCCCTTTCGGAATTTTTTCCAGTGGTCCCATATTTTTATATTTCCTCTTAAAATTATGTCTTTTTTCAAAATCAAAAGTCAACATTTCAAAACATTTCAAAATCATCAAAAGTATCTATTCTCTTTTTAATTATTTTAAATCTTTTAAAACTATTTTTAAAAATTTTTGGAACTTTTAAATGTCTTTAGACTGATTCCCATGTTTCCTAACATTTTTGTAAAATCCTGCACACAAAATTGTATTAAGAGCTTCCAGATTTTTTCTAATATTGTAAATCTTTTGAAATGTTTTGAAATATTTTTAAAAATTCTCTTTGAGTTATGTACTTTTTTGAAATAAAAAATCATTTTAAATCTACCCAGAAATTTTTATTTTTATCCTAGTATTTCAAATTCTTGAGAAGCTCCAAATTTTGTTCTTTTCTTTGAAACATTCAGAAACCTCCAGATTATTTGATTTTTTTTCTAAATTAATGCTTATTTAAC
>NW_022874345.1:0-1518 GCF_010883055.1 Belonocnema kinseyi
TTTGGTTCCTGTTCTCAATTCTGAACCCTGAGAAATTTTAAAAATACATCATATCATGGATCAGCAAATGTGACCTTCTTGTAATTAACCTTGGGCTTCCTGTCAATTGCAGAAAGACTATTAATTTGCAACTTTTTTCAGAAAATATTAGTATTCAAGACTTAGGTTATGAACAGTGCACAAATAAATGGACGATTGTTCCTGCTAAAATTAAGACAGCGTCAAGATGATCAGATAAAATATATGTCATAGCGATATGGAAATATACAAGCAAAATTCATAAAAGTTTGACAAGTACGTTGAAAAAGGTATTCCCGCTATATAGTCAAAAAAAAAATTCCTCGATCGCTAGGACTCGAACATTCGCTCCAGAGTGGATTCTGATTTCTAGTCAGACACCACTGGAGATCTGATTTTTAGTCAGACTGTCAATTCTGAAACCTGAGAAATTTTAAAAATACACCATATCATGGTTCAGCAAATTTGATCTTCTAGTAATTAACCTTGGGCTTTCTGCCAATTGCAGAAAGACTATTAATTTGAAACTTTTTTCAGAAAATATTACTAATCAATTTCTAGGTTATGAACAGTGCACAAATAAATGGACGATTGTTCCTTCTAAAATTCAGACAGCTTAAAAGTGATGAGATAAAATAAACTTCATAGCGTTATGGATATATACAAGCAAAATTCATAAAAGTTTGACAAATACGTTGAAAAAGGTATTCCCCTATATAGTCAAAAAAAAAAATTCCTCGATCGCTAGGCCTCGAACATTCGCTCCAGAGTGGAGTCTGATTTCTAGTCATACACCACTGGAGATCTGATTCTTAGTCAGACGCGTTAGCCACTCAGCTACAGCTGCGGATGTTATTAGGGATGTGATTATAGCACACAATCTTCTCCCGCAATACAACTTAAGAAAACATTTCTCATACCGCTGTGCAAAAAATTGAAAATCCAAAAATTTTCCGATAAGTTTCCTGTTCTCAATTCTGAACCCTGAGAAATTTTAAAAATACATTATGTCATGGTTGAGCAAATGTGATCTTCTAGTAGTTAACCTTGGGCTTTCACTTAATTGCCGAAGGACTATTAATTTCAAACTTTTTTCAGAAAATATTACTAATCAATTTCTAGATTATGAACAGTGCTCAAATAAATGGACGATTGTTCCTGCTAAAATTCAGACTGCTTAAAGGTGATGAGATAAAATAAACTTCATAGCGTTATGGATATATACAAGCAAAATTCATAAAAGTTTGACAAATACGTTGAAAAAGGTATTCCCGTCATATAGTCAAAAAAAAAAAATTCCTCCGTCGCTAGGACTCGAACATACGCTCCAGTGTGGAGTCTGATTTATAGTCAGACACCATTGGACATCTGATTTTTAGTCAGACGCCTTAGCCACCAGGCTACTTCTGCGGATATTATTTTGGATGTGATTGTAGCACACAATCTTCTCCCGCCATACAACTTAAGAAAAAATTTCTCATACCGCTGTGCAAGAGATTG
>NW_022874346.1:0-3249 GCF_010883055.1 Belonocnema kinseyi
TGAAAAATCTCTATCCCTTCCACACACTACTCCTTTCCCCTGCCGAGTGAGTCACGCCTACCCCGAAAGGGAAATGGCTTAATGGTGTAATAATAATAATATGGAAAATGTAAGAGCATTAATTCCACCGGATGAGTATTAAATTGTCAACAGGCGAATTTTCTACCAAATAAACTGATGCATTTTCAACTATTCTACGGAAAATTCCATAATGCTATCTAGGTAGGGTCAAAACAAACTAATATCTGCCATAACTTAGTCCAAGTTCAATATTTTAATTACAAGTTACATATCGTTGGAATCGTTACATACCGCTGGCAAAGCCCGGCATAGCAATCTCGCTCAGTCAGGGACGTGAGGAGAAATCGAGTGGAGAGGGTAAGACGAGCAGGTACACCGCGATGAAATGGAAATCGCCCGTCTTTAAATTCTCCGGTTTCGTTTCCGTTGTCTTTTCCCTCATCGTCTTGTGAGGCAGTACGACTTTCGATGTGTGGTCTTTCTAATCTCTCTCTTTGACTATGTTTAGAAATCCTCCTCTCTGCATTTTCAAGTCTGGACTCCAGATCCTGGATTTTTTCTTTCAACTTTTCATTTTCTTCTTTCCATGTTATTTCTGTATCTCTGGCCCGTATCAATGCTGTTTCCGCAGCCACATTTCTCTCTTTTCAATTACAGCTAAATACCTATATTACCGACCTTACTTTATCAGTTCACTGAATGTTTTTGTAAACCTGAGAACTTTTTTTGTAAATAAAATATCGAGCTGAAACTTTGGAAAATGTATTAGAGTACAATAAAGTACGTTTAGGTATCGGTCTCAAACTTTGAGAAATGCAAGAGCCGAAAGGAAACTACGTTTTAGTATAAATGTTAATAATAAAAGATGTAAAAAAAAATATTTCAACTATCAATTCCATCGGCATCAGCCGGTAACGTTGTACACGAAAATACGAACCCTGGCGGCCACTAGACGAGGCTCTAGGCTCTTTTGGTACACTTCCCGCTTCCTGCCCCCTCCCCGTTATGGGGGTTCCCGCTTTTTCCCGACATAACCTAGATTTTCAGACAAATTCCACAAAGCCTTTCCTTAGCCGTACAAAATAACACCCGCAAAATAACGAAACTCCAAGCAAATTAGTCCAACTGGCCACCGCGTCGCGTGCGCACACCACAGCGGCCAACCCCATTAGCTTGTAAAAGTATACAATGGAGACAATAAATCAATATCAATATAATCAGTATTTAGTGTACTATAATATATCATAAAATATAATAATAATATTTCCAAATATTTCAAATATTTCGCAAAGAATTCAGATAGATTGAAAACATTTTACAAAGGCATAAATGATTTTCCAAGGATTTCACACAGATTGTAATAATTTCACTAATTTTCCAAAAATATTTCAAAGGATTCGGAAATATTTCACAAAAATTTCAATGATTTTCCAAAGTTTTAAACAATTTCACAAATATTATCAAATATTTTAAATATTTTACAAAGATTTCAAAATATTTCACAAAGATTCTGGATAGTTTAAAAAAATTTCATAGGCTTAAATGATTTTCCAAAGATTTCGAAAATTTCAAAAATATACCAAATATTTCAAAAGTATTTTATTTATTTTATATAAAGAGCATAATATAATTATAATATTTCCAAATATTTCTTAAAGGTTTAAACAATTTCACAAATATTATCAAATATTTTTAAAATATTTTAAATGTTTTAGAAATCTTTCAATGATTTTCTAAAGATTAAAAAGATTAAAAAATTTACGAAATATTTCAAAAATTTCTTCGCACAGATTTCCAAAGATTTCGGAATTTTTTTAATGATTTCCCAAAGATTTAAAAGGTTTCAAATATTTCGCCTAGATTTTTCATAGATTAAAATTTTTTTACAAAGTCATCAATGATTTCCGTACTGGTGTCACAAAGATTTCAATAATTTCAGAAATGTTTCAAAAATATTTTAAAGTTTTCAAAAAGATTTAAATTATTTCTCAAAAATTTAAACAATTTCACAAGTATTATGAAATGCTTTGAAATTTTTCAAATATTTACAAAGATTTCAATGGTTTTCTAAAGATTTCAATAATTTTAAAAATTTTATCAAATACTTTTAAAAAATTAAAAAGATTTCGCATAGATTGCAGATAGATTTAAAAGATTTCAATGATTTCACAAAGATTTTAAGGCTTTCAAAAATATATTAAATATTTCAAAAATATTTACATTATTCTATAAAGATTTTAATGATTTCCTAAAGATTTCAAATATTTCGTACAGATTTCGGATAGATTTAAATGATTACAATGATTTTCCAAATGTTTTAATCCTTTCGAAAATATAATTAAATATTTATAAAATATTTGAAATATCTGGCGAAGACTTAAAAAATTTTATAAATACGTCAATGATTTCCCAAAGATTTCAACAATTTTACCAATATTAGCAAATATTTCGCAAAAATTTCAGAATTTTTTTAAGATTTCAAAGGTTTCAAATATTTCGCCAACATTTTGCATAGATTTTAAAATGTTTACAAAATCATCAATGATTTCCTAACAGATTTCACAAAGATTTCACAAGGAATTCAATAATTTCACAAATATTACCAAACATTAAAAAAATATTTCAAACATTTCCTAAAGATTTCACAGAGATTAGAATGATTTCCCAATTATTTGACAAAGATTTTAATAATTCAAAAAATGTATCAAAAGTATGTCAATGATTTCTCAAAGATTTCAAATCTTTCGCAAAGATTTAAACATTAAAAAATGTATGAATCATTATCACTTATTTAGAAAATATTTTAAATATTTTACGAAGATTTTAAATATTTCGCATAGATGTTAATATTTTGTTAACGATTTCAAATATTTCATACAGATTTCAGATAGATTAAAAAGATTTCACAAAGATTACAATGATTTTCCAAAGGTTTCAATCATTTCAAAAATATGATGAAATATTTCTAAAGTATTTAAAGTATTTGGCGAAGACTTAAAAAAAGGGGGAGGGTCGGTAAGGCCGGGTTTTGGCCTAATTTATTTTTGGACCAAAAAATCTGAAAAAATCATGGTAGTATCTTATAAGTATCCCGAGTCGATTGGACGCTAAACGGACTATCCTCCACCCCCAGCCACCCCCACCCCCTACAAATATAGGAAACACCACTACCCACCAACTGTATTTTCGAAAGATTTGACACTCTTAAACATGTATTCTGAGGTTAGC
>NW_022874347.1:0-1497 GCF_010883055.1 Belonocnema kinseyi
GGAATAGCTCAAAAATTAGGCCAAACTGTGAATAACAATACAAAGGACAATTTTGTTAACACTAAACTTATCCTAATCACTCTTCTGATCGACGAACTGAATAAGACGTCGATACGGATATAAATGCTATTAATGATGGAAAACACGGGATAGTACACCCTTAAATTTTAACACCTGAAATCCTAAAAAACACCTTAGAGGAATTCGAGTTACATCATAGGACTAGATACCATTTTGACAATTAAGAAGAAAATTATCAGCATATCATTGACATCAGTTCACTTTCGGTAGCGATAATCCAAGGACTTTTCACCTATATACTAGACATACCTGTTCTAGAAAAAGAAAAAGGATCTCTACAAAAACTTATTCCTATCCCAGAAAAGAAAGCTAACCTATATCAATCCATCATACCTGACCACGAACTAGTTATTAAATATAGAGACTCTTATGTTCCTACAGACAAGCAAACAATAGATCATTGTAGGTCAATAGCGAACTATCTGATCTGTAAACGGAATCAACCTAATCTTAAACTGTCTGAAAGTCAAACCTGTGAATCAAGTCTTTTCAAGAGATATGTCGAAATAAATTGTAATCTATCTCCGTATCTACTTCACAAAGAAACTTTTATACCATTATCCGACGGATATATCATAATTCCGCTTAAAACAATAAACTTAGATATAAGCTGTGAACAAAATATAACAACCATCGAAATACTCAAGCCTGTTAAAATAAAAGGAAACAGTTGTAAATTATATAATAATTACGATCAGCTAAGTTTGCCAAAACATTTAGAAGAAAAGCAAACCTACTGGATCAATGTAACCTACGATATCAAGTATAATGATCAAGACCTTAGTAATTTGGAAAAGAAATTAATCCAACTTCCTAAACAAATAGATAATAATGAATTAAAACAAGCTCGACTAAGTCTCGATGATACAGAAAATACATTACAAACTATAGCCACCCATAGACGTATGAAAACCTGGAAAGAAGATGGAATAGAATGGTTACAATATTTAGGATATACAACTTTAGCTATGGGCATTATATTTGTATTGTATAAAATCGGAATCTTTAAAGCGATATCAAATATTATTCCTAATAAACTATGTTTATTTTGCGTCAAAACAAAAGTAGAAAATCCTACCCACATTGTAACTTACAGTCCCAGTGTTCAACCACCTTACAACCTTAGTAGGCAACCATTACTAGATAAAAAAGAAATGAACGTTATTAAAACTAGAAAAGTAAAATTTTAAAGTTTAAAGACTAAACTTTGTCTAAAAGGGGGGTTGTAACGGTTGACCTCTTTGGAATACTCCCACCCATATTTTCGGGCTATAAATGTAGCGCGTTGGCCCAGCGCAAATCAGTTCTCTCTAATCACGGTGAGCTGGAAGCCACTTTTAGCTGGTCGGCCATGCCGAAAAAAACGGACTAGGTAGATTTGTTTGGAAGGCTTTCAAGAATCGAAAAAACCTTGCC
>NW_022874348.1:0-2355 GCF_010883055.1 Belonocnema kinseyi
TGAAAAATTCTAGAACAATTTATTTGCAGACAAAGTTGTATTTACGTGGAAGAGAGGGGTGGGTTTTTGAAGTTAAGGGTTCAAGCCCAAAAACCATATCGGATATTTTCAAGGAGACAAAAAATCAGAGAATGTATTTCTATTGAAAAATTCTGGAAAAATTTATATGCGGACAAATTTGTATTTACGTGGAAGAGAGGGGTTGATTCTTGATGTTCAGGGCTGAAGCCCAAAAATCATATCGGGTATTTTCGAGGAGCCCAAAAATCATAGCCTGCATTTCTATTGAAAA
Source organism: Belonocnema kinseyi (assembly GCF_010883055.1). NCBI lineage: Eukaryota > Metazoa > Arthropoda > Insecta > Hymenoptera > Cynipidae > Belonocnema > Belonocnema kinseyi. The sequence goes on from NW_022874348.1 coordinate 293, forward strand.
ATTCTAAAACAATTTATTTGCAGTCAAAGCTGCATTTACGTGGAATAGAGTGGTTGACTTTTGACGTTAAGGGTTGAAGCCCAGAAATCATATCGGGTATTTTCGTGGAGCTCAAAAATCAGAGACTGTATTTCTATTTAAAAAATCTAGAAAAATTTATTTGCTGACAAAGTTGTATTTACGTGCAAGAGAGGGGTGGGTTTTTGACGTTAAGGGTTGAAGCCCAAAAATCATATCGGTTATTTTAGAGGAACCCGAAAATCAGAGACTGTATTTCTATTGAAAAATTCTTAAACAATTTATTTGCAGACAAAGCTGCATTTACGTGGAAGAGAAGGGTTGATTTTTGATGTTAAGGGTTGAAGCCCAAAAATCATATCGGGTATTTTCGAGGTGCCCAAAAATAAGAGACTGTATTTCTATTTTAAAAATCTAGAACAATGTATTTGCAGACAAAGTTGTATTTACGTGGAAGAGAGGGGTGGGTTTTTGACGTTAAGTGTTGAAGCCCAAAAATCATATCGGTTATTTCCGAGGAGCTCAAAAATCAGAGACTGTATATCTATTGAAAAATTCTAGAAGAATTTATTTGCAGAGAAAGTTGTATTTACCTGGACGAGAGGGGTGGATTTTTGACGTTAAGGTTGAAGCCCAAAAATCGTATCGGGTATTTTCGAGGAGCCCAAAAATCAGAGACTGTATTTGTATTGAAAAATTCTAGAACAATTTATTTGCAGACAAAGTTGTATTTACGTGGAAGAGAGGGGTGGGTTTTTGAAGTTAAGGGTTCAAGCCCAAAAACCATATCAGTTATTTTCGAGGAGACAAAAAATCAGAGAATGTATTTCTATTGAAAAATTCTAGAACAATTTATATGCGGACAAAGTTGTATTTACGTGTAAGAGAGTGGTTGATTCTTGATGTTCAGGGCTGAAGCCCAAAAATCATATCGGGTATTTTCGTGGAGCACAAAAATCAGAGACTGTATTTCTATTTAAAAAATCTAGAACAATTTATATGCGGACAAAGTTGCATTTCCGTGTAAGAGAGGGGTGGGTTTTTGACGTTAAGGATTGAAGCCCAAAAATCATATCGGGTATTTTCGAGGAGCCCAAAAATCCGAGATTGTATTTTTACTTAAAAAATCTAGAACAATTTATTTGCAGACAAAGTCGTATTTAAGTGGAAGAGAAAGGTTGATTTTTGAAGTTAAGGGTTGAAACCCAAAAATTATATCGGGTATTTTCGAGGTGCCCAAAAATCAGAGACTGTATTTCTATTGAAAAATTCTAGAACAATTTATTTGCAGACAAAGTTGTATTTACGTGGAAGAGAGGGGTTGAGTTTCGACGTTAAGGGCTAAAGCCCAAAAATCATATAGGGTATTTTATAGGATCCCAAAAATCAGAGACTGTATTTCCATTGAAAAATTCTAAAAAAATTGATTTGCAGGCAAAGTTGTATTTACGTGGAAGAGAGGGGTTGATTTTTGACGTTTAGGGTTGAAGCACAAAAATCATATCTGGTATTTTCGAGGAGCACAAAAATCAGAGACTGTATTTCTATTTAAAAAATCTAAAAAAATTGATTTGCAGAGAAAGTTGTATTTACGTGGACGAGAGGTGTGGATTTTTGACGTTAAGGGTTGAAGCCCAAAAATCATATCGCGTATTTTCGAGGAGCCGAAAAATCAGAGACGGTATTTCTATTGAAAAATTCTAGAACAATTTATTTGCAGACAAAGTTGTATTTACGTGGAAGAGAGGGGTTGATTTTCGACGTTAAGGGCTAAAGCCCAAAAATCATATAGGGTACTTTATAGGATCCCAAAAATCAGAGACTGTATTTCGATTTAAAAAATCTAAAAAAATTGATTTGCAGACAAAGTTGCATTTACGTGGAAGAAAGGAGTAGATTTTTGACGTTAAGGGTTGAAGCCCAAAAATCATATCGGGTATTTGCGTGGAGCCCAAAAGTCAGAGACTGTATTTCTGTTTAAAAAATCTAGAACAATTTATTTGCAGACAAAGTTGTATATACGTGGAAGAGAGGGGTGGGTTTTT
>NW_022874349.1:0-1089 GCF_010883055.1 Belonocnema kinseyi
ATTTCGTGCTTATCCAATTTAAAATTTAAATTTTTTCAGTTCATAATAATTTTGTTATTGCATTTATATTTTGACACAATCTAAATTAAATTTTGTCATTTGCACAATCTTTGTTAAATTAATACCAAAGTATTGACAAATATATTTGTTATGAATTAAAAAATTGAGAAATAGCAAAGGGCAAAATAAAGAAAACAAACATGCATTAAAGGGATTGCGAGGTTGCTTTGTTTATCTTCTTTCCTTACTTATTTTTTTGGTACGTAAAGTTTAACTTTTTATTAATATGACATTTTATAATTGTAAAAAAAATTGCGATAGTCAAAGAATGACATTTTGAACCTTGGTGCTTTATAGGTGAATTTTAATTCATGATTTCTGAACATCCTTGATTATGTCTGGTTTCATCCAAACATTATCCAATTCGTGAATTCGTATTACGAATACTCGTACAATCGTACATGGAATTTTTAAATTTTGAAAAAAATTGTCTCAGAAATTTTGAAAATTCTGTAACTTTTTGAATTTTCACCCAAAGTAGCCAATCAACTTGATCTTTAGTTTCTGACACTGAAAGAGTATACCAACGGCCAATATAATAGATTATTTTTTCAAAAGTTATTATACTTGCAAACAAACATGCATATGGAAAGGCAGAATCACTCGTAAAAACCTATATTTCGTGTCCAGACGTGAAATTTTACACAAATGTAATAACTTTTTTGATGAGAATGTAAAAAATATCTGTACTCTGAGTACTCCCGAGATTTGAAATGTTGAAGATTTGGAATTTCAAATTATTTAGTTTTCAAGATTTATATTTTAAAGGTATAATATGAAATTTTTTTTGAAAAGTTCAATTTTGAAGACTTGCAATGGAAAATTCTTTAATTTTAACGATCTGCAATTTAAAACTCTTTAATTTAGAATATTTGCACTCAAAAACTCTTGAATTTTGAATGATGTATAAATAAAATAAATAACAATTAAATTTATTAATTTAAATCTAACAAAATTTTAATTAAATTTAATTAAATAACAAAATAAAATAAAAATTCGAATAAATTGTCATGATTTTGAAGATTAAAA
>NW_022874350.1:0-2975 GCF_010883055.1 Belonocnema kinseyi
TTAATTAAAGAAAAAATACTTTGAAAAATTCTCGTAAAATTGATTTATTTATTTTAATTCAAAGAAAAAAAAATACGTAGGAAATTTTCGTGAAATTTATTTCTTTATTTTCATTAAAAAAAAAAAATTTTCAGAAGATTTTCGTGAAACTGATTTATTTATTTTAATTAAAGAAACGATAAATTGAAAAATTTTCGTGAAATTGATTGATTTATTTTAATTCAACAAAATACTAAGGAAATTTTAGTGAAATTTATTATTTGATTTTAATTTAAAAAAATACTTCTAAATATTTTCGTAAAATTGTTTTATTTATTTTAATTCAAAAAAAAAACGTAGGAAATTTTCGTGAAATTCATTTATTTATTTTAATTATAGAAAAAATACTTTGAAAAATTTTCGTAAAACTGTTTTATTTATTTTAATAGACAAAAAAACATACTTAAAAAATTTTCGTAAAATTGATTTATTTACTTTAATTTAAAAAAAAACCGTACGAAATTTTGGTGAAATTCATTTATTTATTTTAATTAAAAAAAAAATATTTAGAAAATTTTCGTAAAATTGATTTATTTATTTTAATTAAAAAAAAATATTTATAAAATTTTCGTGAAATTGATTTATTTATTTTAATTAAAGAAAAAATACTTTGAAAAATTCCCGTAAAATTGATTTATTTCTTTTAGTTCAAAGAAAAAAAAATACGTAGGATATTTTCATGAAATTTATTTTTTTATTTTCATTCAAAAAAAAATATTTAGAAAATTTTCGTGCATTTATTTATTTATTTTAATTCAACAAAATACTTAGGAAATTTTCGTGAAATTTATTTTTTTATTTTAATTCAAAGAAATACCATGAAAAATTATCGTAAAATTGTTTTATGTATTTTAATAAACAAAAAAAAAATACTTAGAAAATTTTCGTCAAATCGATTTATTTATTTTAATTTAAAAAAAATACTTTGAAAAATTTTCGTAAAATTTATTTTTTTATTTTAATTCAAAAAAAAAAAATATTTAGAAAATTTTAATTGAAAAAAAAAAATACGTAGGAAATTTTCGTAAAATTGATTTATTTATTTTAATTCAACAAAATACTTAGGAAATTTTCGTGAAATTTATTTTAATTAACAAAAAAAATACTTAGAAAATTTCCGTGAAATTGATTTATTTTTTTTAATTAAAAAAAATATTTAGAAAATTTTCGTGAAATTGATTTATTTATTTTAATTTAAAAAAACCGTAGGAAATTTTCGTGAAATTCATTTATTTATTTTAATTAAAAAAAAAAAATACGTAGGATATTTTCGTAAAATTTATTTTTTTATTTTAATTACAAAAAAATATTTATAAAATTTTCGGGAAATTGATTTATTTATTTTAATTAAAGAAAAAATACTTTGAAAAATTCCCGTAAAATTGATTTATTTATTTTAATTTTAAAAAAATACTTTGAAAAATTTTCGTAAAATTTATTATTTTATTTTAATTCAGAAAAAAAATATTTTGAAAATTTTCGTGAAATTAATTTATTTATTTTAATTAAAAAAAAACGCAGAAAATATTCGTGAAATTTATTTTTTTATTTTAATTAAAAAAAACACTTTGAAAAATTTTCGTAAAATTGTTTTATTTATTTTAATAAACAAAAAAAAACATACTTAAAAAATTTTCGTAAAATTGATTTATTTATTTTAATTCAACAAAATACTTTAAAAACTTTCGTGAAATTCATATGTATTTTATTTTTATCTCGACAAAGTACTTCGAAAATGTACGTGAAATTGATTTATTTATTTTAATAAAAAAAAAAAATACGTAGGAAATTTTCGTGAAATTTATTTTTTTTATTTTCATTCAAAAAAATACTTTGAAAAATTTTCGTAAAATTAATTAATTTATTTTAATTAAAAAAAAAACGTAGGAAATTTTCGTGAAATTTATTTTTTTATTTTAATTAAAAAAAAATATTTACAAAATTTTCGTGAAATTAATTTATTAATTTAATTTTTTAAAAAACGCAGAAAATATTCGTGAAATTTATTTTTTTATTTTAATTCAAAAAAACACTTTGAAAAATTTTCGTAAAATTGTTTTATTTATTTTAATAAACAAAAAAAAATACTTAGAAAATTTTCGTGAAATCGATTTATTTATTTTAATTCAACAAAATACTTTAAAAACTTTCGTGAAATTCATATGTATTTTATTTTTATCTCGACAAAGTACTTCGAAAATGTACGTGAAATTGATTTATTCATTTTAATTAATAAAAAAAAAATACTTGGAAAATTTTCGTTAAATTAATTTATTTAATTAAATTTTTTTTAAAATACTTCGAAAAATTTTCGTAAAATTGCTTTATTTATTTTAATTTAAAAAAAATACGTAGGAAATATTCGTGAAATTTATTTTTTTATTTTAATTGAAAAAAATACGTTGAAAATTTTTTGTAAAATTGTTTTATTTATTTTACTTAACAAAAAAAAATGCTTAGAAAATTTCGGTGAAATTGATTTATTTATTTTAATTTAAAAAAAAATACGTAGGAAATTTTCGTAAAATTGATTTATTTATTTTATTTCAACAAAATACTTAGGAAATTTTCGTGAAATTTATTTTTTTATTTTAATTCAAAAAAATACTTAGAAAATTTTCGTAAAATTGATTTATTTATTTTAATTTAAAAAAAAATACGTAGGAAATTTTCGTGAAATTTATTTTTTTATTTTAATTCAACAAAATACGTAGGAAATTTTCGTGACATTTATTTTTTTATTTACATACAAAAAAATGCTTTGAAAAATTTTCGTAAAATTGTTTTATTTATTTTAATTAACAAAAAAAAGTACTTTACAAAATTTTGGCTTTCGTTTCCGGTACCGATCGCGAAAGAACTCTTTTTGTCAAGTGGTGTATTTTTGGCTTTGGTGGAGGAAATAAGGGTGAGTGGATGCAGAAAAGGCAAAAAGT
>NW_022874351.1:0-1119 GCF_010883055.1 Belonocnema kinseyi
GATGGAGAACATTTTAAAGTTTCAACTTATTTTTCTCAATAAATACAAAATAAAGAAATAAAGGAAATAATTAAAGGAAACTAAATAAAAAACTAAGGAAACTGAAATATTTATTTAAAAAAAAATAAAATGAAAACAGCGTCAAATTCTTTTAAAAAATATAGACTATTGAAGTACATAACAGTTCTGTGAATTTATAGCATTGGTTTATACTATTTTTCATGGTTGCGGTTTAAAAAATGTAATTATCTCATATATTAAAACAAAAAAAAAAGACGAAAATTTTGGCAATTTTTATGTCAAGTTTTAGTATTAAATGATAATAAAAAAAAATTTCAATTTGAAAAAATGGTTCATATTTTTAACATGGCCTTAGCTAAACTGTAGAAGCAAGCCGTAATTTCCTTTGACTTTCGAAAATGTTTCTTACACTTTACAGCTGTTAAAAAACTCATATACCACTTATTTCACTAATATTTTAAAAATGCAACATTTCAGAAGACATTTGTTTAGGTCTATAAGAAAATTTAGGAAAAAAAATTGTTTATAAGTTTTTATAAGGAAATTTCTTTTCAGAATCTTGATTTCTTCAACCAGAAAAAAATAGTAAGGACATATTCAACCACAATTCTGGTTGATTTGACCAGACAGCTTTTTTAGTTTATTTAAATTTAAATAAAACTTAACTGTATCTTCAAATTCACTTTTCTACTAATTTCCAAAAAAATTATGACTTAAATAAAAAATAAACTTTTTAATTAAAATTTGTTATTACTATTTTATACAAATATCTTTGCTACATTTTAGGCATAATTTTGATTTCAAGAAGTCTTTAGAGTTTTCGAATTCCTTCAAGACCTTTTCTACTGAATTAAAATTATTTTTCCATTCACTTATAAAGTAAAATTAGATTATTAGCATTTTGGATTTCAAATGCACTATAATTTGGCGCGACCGAATATATAGCTGCCTGTCGCGCCTCTACAAGTGTGTAGCCGAACTAAAAGCAATATATATATATACTAGGCAGTCTGATAAGTCCCTGAAAAATGAAACACGGAGACGTTTTTTTGGCCAAAGTCGATTTTATTTTTCAACATACTCTCCTTTTAGGTCGAT
>NW_022874352.1:0-2029 GCF_010883055.1 Belonocnema kinseyi
CCAATAAAATCTTTCCCGAATTCTTTCCAACGTTTTCGTCTCACCCTTATGCCCACCTACGGTTGAGTCATGACATTCTCTTATAATTTCCGGGCGTTTTTGTACCTCAGGAACTTCGACTTCACCTGTACATACTGTTATCTCATATCCTCCTTTACCAAAATGTGTTCTAAAACTCTTTTTCAATTACTGACCACGACAATTTATCGAATCCATTACCTTCTCGAGCCAAACTGAAAGTCTTAGTATTTGTAGCTTCCACAGCCTCTCTCAGCGTAATTACCGCAGTCTCTATGTTCTTTACAAAAACTTTTGAATCGAATTTTTCTTTGATAAACAAATTATAAACTAAACGCTTATCATGTATTTTTTATGTTACTTAACCAATATCTGCTCCTGTTGGCCATCTCTCTTCCCATTCCGTCAGCCTCTTTTTCATTCAAGCGCTTTCTTCCGGAGGTCCCAAAGCCCCGTGCCCTTACCGCACTTCCGTAACCAGGTAGGAGAGGGGAGGTCTGTGTGTTCGTCTCACTGCCACCCGCACCTGGCGTTCCCCCATGGCCATTGAGTGACCCAGAAACAGGTGTAATGCAGAGAACCGAATTGCACCCCTCCGAAACTTGCGCATCAGTTTCTGCCTCATCTCCACCCTAGCGGGGCCCGGACCAGCCGGAGCTAGGCTGGGGTATAGAGCTCACCACCTTCACACAATCAATTGAACTTGGGGCTACATTTCCCATCGAGATCAAAATGTCTCCAATATCTGAGACCGAACTGTCTCTACTTTTCTCAACAATTTCTTCATTTACATCTATCTCATCACTTTCTACCATTTCATTACAAAGGTTACCATAAGTAACTTCCATATTAGAGTAACAATAATCAACAAAAGCTCTTTATATAGGATATTCGTGGTATAGGACTTTGCTTCCGGAGAAGCAGCCAATATTCGATCCACAGCCCTCTGTGGCATCGTCATGACCATCCTCACCACCAATATGTTCTTTATCAATTTTCTTGTCAAAATTAACTGGGTTTCGTGAAAGCGCATCCGCGTTGGCATTAACACGACCTGGCTTGTATACTATTTTGCATTTATATTCTTGGAGTTTGATTTTCCAACGAGCTAAGCGGGATCCCATCGTAGGGTCTTTTAAATTGTCTAACCATACTAGTGCCTTGTGATCTGTAACTAACGTAAATTTTGTACCATAGACGTAGGGTCGAAAATGTTTAACTGCAAAGATGATAGCTAAAAGTTCCTTCTCTGTTGTTGTATAATTTATCTCTGCTTATTCATTGTACGCGATGCATATGCAATAGGTAAATCTTTACCGATTTCACCCTGACTTAGTATGGCTCCTATAGCAAAATCAGACGCATCTGTAGTAATTATGAATGGTTTGTCAAATTTTGGGTACTGCAATAATGGTTGTGTACAAAGAATATTTTTCAGATTACTAAAAGCTCTTTCGGCAGCGTCGGACCAGACAAATGGCACATATTTTTCAATAATAATGTCAATGATTCTAAAATTGTAGCAAAATTTGGTATAAATTTCTGGTAGTAACCCACTAGGCCTAAGAACTGTTTAACATTTTTACGTCCCTTAGGACGAGGGAAGTTTCTCACAGCCTCAACTTTCTTTGGATCAGGTTTAACCCCATCTTCAGAAATTATGTGACCCAAACATCCAATTTCTTTACATAAGAACCTACATTTATCGGGTTGTAAAACAAGTCCGGCAGTCTTTAAACGTCCCAACAACTTCTCTAATTTGTCGTTATGTTCCTGTACTGATTTCGCGTAAATAACTATGTCGTCCATGTATACAAAAAGTTCAACCCCTTGCATCCCTGATAAAGCAATGTCCATTAATCTTTGAAATGTTGCAGGAGCTGACTTAAGCCCAAAACTCATTCTATTGAATTCGAGATGGTCAAAAACTGTGGAAAAAGCAGTTTTATGTCTGTCCGGTGGATCTATTTCGATCTGGTGAAATCCAGATGCAAGATCGAGCACGGTGAAG
>NW_022874353.1:0-1191 GCF_010883055.1 Belonocnema kinseyi
GTTCAACAAAACAGATAAATTTTTAAACGAAAGAGATTAATTCTGTTTGCGAAATATAATAGTAAAAATTTTCAAATTAAAAACAGAGTTTTTCATTTCAAAGATGAAAGCTTCTGCCGAAAATGGAATAATGTTTAACAAAATAGTTGAATTTTTAAACGAAAGAGATTAATTCTGATTGCGAAATTTAATAGTCTAAATTTTCGAATTAAAAATCGAGTTTTTAATTTAACCGATGAAAGTTTCTGTCGAAATTGAAGTAATGTTCAACAAAGCAGTTAAGTTTTTGAACGAAAGAGATTAATTCTGATTGCGAAATTTAATAGTAAACATTTTCAAATTAAAAACCGAGTTTTTCATTTCAAAGATGAAAGCTTCTGTCGAAAATGGAATAATTTTCAACAAAATAGTTGAATTTTTAAACGAAAGAGATTAATTCTGCACGCGGAATTTAATAGTAAAAATGTTCAAACTAAAAATCGAGTTTTTAATTTAACCGATGAAAGCTTCTGCCGAAAATGGAATAATGTTTAACAAAATAGTTGAATTTTTAAACGAAAGAGGTTAATTCTGATAGCGAAATTTAATAGTAAAAATTTTCAAATTAAAAATAGAGTTTTTAATTTAACCGATGAAAGTTTCTGTCGAAATTGGAATAATGTTCAACAAAGCAGTTAAATTTATAAACGAAAGAGGTTAATTCTGATTGCGAAATTTAATAGTCAAAATTTTCAAATTAAAAATCGAGTTTTTAATTTAAACGAAGAAAGTTTCTGTCGAAATTGGAATAATGTTCAACAAAACAGTTGAATTTTTAAACGTAAGAGATTAATTCTGATTGCGAAATTTAATAGTAAACATTTTTAAATTAAAAACCGAGTTTTTCATTTCAAAGATGAAAGCTTGTGTCGAAAATGGAATAATGTTCAACAAAAGAGTTGAATTTTTAAACGAAAGAGATTAATTCTGAACGAGGAATTTAATAGTAAAAATTTCAGAATTAAAAATCGAGTTTTCAATTTAACCGATGAAAGTTTCTATCGAAATTGGAATAATTTTCAACAAAACAGTTAAATTTTTAGACGAAAGAGATTAATTCTGTTTGCGAAATTTAATAGTAAAAATTTTCAAATTAAAAACAGAGTTTTTCATTTCAAAAATGAAAGCTTCTGTCGAAAATGGAATAATGTT
>NW_022874354.1:0-3190 GCF_010883055.1 Belonocnema kinseyi
GGTACCATTGGATTCAGCGGGTCAAAATACATAAGATTAACTAGTTTTTACCTTTTGCCTCTTGAATGCATACGGGAACATACCCAGCTCCCGGACTATATGTAAAATATTAACAAAGTAGTTGAATTTTTGACCTGCAAATGTGGATGTTCGATAGGAAATGTAACATTTGATATTTCAACGAATGCAGATGCTGCCAAGAGATGCATTGTAAAAATAAGTATATGAATTTTCAATCATAAAGACTAATTTTCGATAAGAGATTCGAATTTAAACCAGAAGTAGAAAAGTTACTTTTTAGCACAAAACATTAATTTATTTCCGAAAAAAAAGAATAAAAAAAAAATAGTACATTTTTTAACCAAAGTCTTTGAGAAGAGTTTTTGTTTTACTGACTATTGTTTTTGTAGGGTCCTTTTTAAGTATTTTGTATGTATCGTCTGTTAGAAGGTTCATGATTTTCTTGTTATACTCTTCTTTATTCATTATTTCTGTTGTGTTGCCTTTGTCTGCGGGTAATATTATAATATCTTTATTTTGATTCAGTTCTTTAATTGCGGTTTTTTCCTGTTTTGTTAAGTTTGAGGAAGGAACTTGAGCTTGGAGTAAGATGTTGGTCGTCCTGCGTCGTATGTCATTCGCTTTCTCGCGTGGAAGGGTACATATTGTGTATTCTAAATTGCTGATTATTTCTTCTTTTGGAATTTGCGATGTAACTACAGCAAAATGATGTCCTTTACATAAGGCTGAAATGATTTAATTGTTGAGAGGGTGGTCAGAGATGTTTTCTACTGTATTTGTTAGTTGAGTTTTCTTTACTGGAAGTAATTTGTCAAATTTTGTTTTTTGTTTTTGGGTTGAAAGCTCTTTAATCCGTTGGGATTAGTCAAACGATATGCCGTCCAATGTAGACCAAATGTCAAATCTGAGGGTATTTGATAGGAAAAGGTGAAGTTTTAATAGTTTTTTAGAGGTCCCTGCACCGTTTCAAAAAAGCTAAGGATGTTAGTAGCTTACCTTAAGAAGTCCTGAGCTTACTAAAAATGACACAGTTAAATTTTCAGTATAAGAAAATTATTTGTTAACTAAAAAAAAGCGAATTTTCAACAAATATGTTAAATTATGAACCAAAAAATCAATTTTCACACAAGAAGAATCATTTTCTATCAGAAAAGGATGCATTTTCAACTGCAGAAAATAATTTTTAAAAAAGTTTAATAAAATCGTTAAATTTTCAACTTTAAAAATTCTTAATATATGAAAACTTTACGATACCTTTAATGTCTTAAGATACTTATCTCAATATTATAAAATTTAGCGTTTGCAATTAGATTTCAAGTAAAATAATTGTAATTGTGAATAATTGTAAAATGAATTTAACCAATTTCATTTTATGAAGAAATATATCGTTATTTTAAAAGGAGAAAACCATTCTGAAAGTTCCTTTTTTATAGCGTCTTAATAACTAAGGAACATACGTTTAGAATATTTTTCTTGATTCTGCCCTAGTGTCAAACATGGTACAAAAAACCGTAGTGAAATTTCATATAAAAACTATACTCTGTATACATTAATTTTAAAAATTAAAAATAATCATAATTTTATAAATATTCCTAAATTTTGTAAAGTCGCCCTTCAAATTATACAAAAAAAATTCAAAAAATGTTAACAAACGGTTGTACAGATTTTGCTTTAACCTTATGGACCAGTTTGAGAAATATATAATTATTTTATCGTTTTTCAGCACATGACTTTTTCCCCTAAACATAAAGCAGATTAATATACATTTAAAAAATAAAAATAAGAAAGTTCAGAAATGCATACAGTTGTCTGTTAGAAAATCCCACACATCTTTAAATAAAACTCCTTTCCACACCACCTTCAAAAAAAAATTTTCACAAGATTTTTATCAAATGATAAGTCTATTGTGCTTAAGGGAAAAATGAAAATCTTTAATTAATTATGAATGTTTAATTGACGTCAGTTCCTTTACTATTTACACTTGAGAACTGAGGAATCTCTTTCGCAAACAAAAAGTGTGAAAGTCCTTCGTTTATCGCTTTTATTATAGTTTATTTATTTTACATATGTATCAATTATATCTTATCAAAATTAAATACAAAAATCTTAAATTTTAAGGGCATTTTAATACTACAATTCTTAAATGTTATCAATTTTTAGAAATAATTTAACTAATTTTATATGTACTTAAAATAAACTTTTTTTTAAATTGCATAAAACTTATTCTAAGTAAACAAATTATATCTTTAAGTATACAGAGATGTATCTTTTTTTGCATTTTTCAAAATTAATTTCTTTACTTATTTTTATTGAAAATATTTGGACCTCTTGCGCTTAAAAGCAGGGATTCAGCCTGAGAAGAAATGTGCTGAAAGTATTTTTTTAAAATTCGTTAGAATTTTATTTTTAAAGAGTGACAATTGTACACATTTTCCAGGCGCATCTTTTTTTCTCCTGCAAGAATTTTTAGAATTCTTAACCTTTAAACTTTTTTAGATAACTTGATAATTTTTTAAATCTTTTTAATGTTTTGGAATGTTTTAAAATAATCTTCTTAAATTAATTTTTGGCAATAAAAAATTTACTTTCATTATTGCTAGGAACCAAAAAGAATTTTTTTTCATTTCCGTGAAACCTTACAAAATTAAACAACAAAAATCTTCACAAGTTTTATTTATTTTCAAATCGTTTCAAGGTTCCTCAATATCTGTTAAACTTACGCAAATTTGAAAGCACATTTTGTAAACCAACATGAACTTTAAAAAAATTGCGCAAGACGGTTTAATAAGAATTATGTTCCTTATATTTTTCTATAATGATTGCATGAACTTTCATTCTTTTGACACCCTGTAAAATTCAGTTTACTCAAAAACTCCTCCTAATAGCCAGTTAGCCACCGAAGATGAATCCTGAAGTCGGGGGGCTTGGCTTCTTTCTCGTGCATTTTCAGACTACACGAGGCTGGCTTACCCAACATGTAACGCCAGAACGATGCAAGAACTGTCAATAGTCGCACTGGCTGAGATGATATACTAGGCAGTCTGATAAGTCCCTGAAAAATGAAACGCGGAGACGTTTTTTTGGCCAAAGTCGGTTTTATTTTTCAACATACTCTCCTTTTAGGTCGAAACAGCGAGTCCAACGATTTTCTAACTTTTTGATACCGTCC
>NW_022874355.1:0-2236 GCF_010883055.1 Belonocnema kinseyi
TGTTATAAAAATAAAAATAGTACAATTTTTACATACAATTCTTAAAATAAAAAATCTGTGTGTCAAAGCACAATCCAATCCGACTATTCTTTCGAAAGTTATTTATACGATATACAGACAACCATAACATCAATAAACACGACGACGTAGACGCCAGAGAGATAGAGAGATACCGATGTAAAAGCTTGTTGTTCTGATTCAACAAGGAGCCTCAAAACGTCGAAATTCCATGAAATTCGCAGAAGTCATTTTTCGCATAAAACTCTTCTCATTATGGATGAGAATTTGATAAAATAATCATGGGGCCTCGAAAATGTAGCGTTTTTCGCCTCTTGACTTTTTTCCATATCAAGCTTTTTTTGCTTCAAATGTCCATTTCCGTTTGGTTTTTTGGATTTTTAAAATCCTTTAACTTTTGTAAGTTTGATTTTATCAAAAAAAGTTGTCAGGATAAATTGTTCATATTTTTTTGTACCATAAATGACTCTGGATAGCCCAATCCAATCGGAACAGTTATCCGGTATACAGACAACTACAACAACGACGACACCGGACAGACAAACAGGCCCCGACGTAAAAACTTGTTTTTCTGACTCAAGGGGCCTCAAAATGTCGACATTTGATAAAATCCGAAAAAGTTATTTTTTATTAAAAACTAATACCTTCTCATTTTGGATGAGAATAAAAACATTTTTAATAAGATTTGTAGAAAAATTTTCAAAGAATATAATGATGGCCCGGTAAGTTACAACCGAAAAATTACAATTTCAAAAAAATGAAGGTTGTTCTGAATATTGAGCCCGACTTGAAACCGAGACAAATCGTCACACACACAATTCAGAGTGACAAATTTAAACTTGGAATGTTACGATTATAATTGTTTTATTTGTTTTTATTTGTATTTCGAAGGTAAAAGTATTTTATTTTTATTCTTCAAGAACAGTTAAATAAGCATTAATTTAGAAAAAAATCAAATAATCTGGAGTTTTCTGAATTTTTCAAAGAAATGAACAAAATTTGGAGCTTCTCAAGAATTTGAAATATTAGGATAACAATAAAAATTTCTGGGTAGATTTAAAATGATTTTTTATTTCAAAAAAGTACATAACTCAAAGAGAATGTTTAAAAATATTTCAAAACATTTCAAAAGATTTACAATATTAGAAAAAATCTGGAAGCTCTTAAAACAATTTTGTGTGCAGGATTTTTCAAAAATGTTAGGAAAAATGGGAATCAGTCTAAAGACATTTAAAAGTTCCGAAAAATTTTTTTAATAGTTTTAAAAGGTTTAAAATAATTTAAAAGAGAATAGATACTTTTGATGATTTTGAAATGTTTTCAAATGTTGACTTTTTATTTTGAAAAAGGACATAATTTTAAGAGGAAATATAAAAATATGGGACCACTGGAAAAAATTCCGAAAGGGATGAATGAAAAATCCCAAAAAATGAAATCTCCGGCACCTGAATAATAATTTTATAAAAATTGTATTAAAAAATACATTAAAAAACACGTGCGCTTTGAAAGAAAAAAATGTTCTGCCTAAATTTTCTTCGTACCTACGTAATAACATTTTTGCACAAACTTTGCAGAATTCAATTCAACAACGATTTATATCAAAATTCATTTTTATTACTTTTATTATTTTTTTTATTAATAAAAAATTCGATTTTTTACAACTTTATTATATGTTTTTCAAATACTATGCACATTTTCAAACAAATTTTTTCATCCAGAAATATATATTCGATTATTGTATTTTCAATAAATAAATAATATTTAATAAACAATTTTTTCAATTGTTTAAATTCAGGAATTTTCTAGTTCGGTTATTTTATAATTCAGCCATTTTCTCTGGTGATTTTTAAAATTCGGTAATATCTTATTGTCTGGAATTTTATTTATTTTATTTTCCTGAATTTTTCAATTCGACTTTTATATTTCGGGACTTTCATAATTTCTGGAATTTTATTATTCGGTTATTTTTCAATTCTCGACAATTTACAATCTTAACGAATTTGAGAATTGCCGACAGAAAATTTCCGAATTATACAGTATCCGGGCTAAACAACTCTCTAATTTGAACAATTAAAAAATAGTTTGTTTAGAAATTTTTTTTTAATAGAATAATAACATATTTTTAATAAAGAAAAAACTTTTTAATGTTTAAAGTTTCTAAAAATTATTGTTGGAATATAAAATAACAATAATTGAACAAATGTATTTTTTGATAAAA
>NW_022874356.1:0-1236 GCF_010883055.1 Belonocnema kinseyi
AATGCCCAAATAAATGAACGAATGGAATTGCGAGCTCTATATTTCAGGAAAAATCGTTAACTCGACTCATTTATTCACTCAAAAAATTTGGTGCAGTTTGTTTAAATAGAAAAAAAAATTATCCTTAAAAAATGGGGTGGCCCTATAAATATGGGACACACTGTAATTATTATAAATTTACAAAGTATCCTAAGAAATGATCATCGAAAGACAATCTTAGTTCAGATCTTGGAATGGATAAGTGAAAAAGCTATTACGGATCTTAAGACTAGACTTGGACAAACAGGTACCAAGTTGTCACCTTTCCAGAAACCTGAAAATACAGGTCGAGGAAGGTAGGGAGTGAAATCGCATGCTCCATCCCCCTCAACCATGGCGCTCTGTGCAACCACACGGCTTGCACGCCTCAAAATTCGGCCCTTATTTTAAATGAACTAGTTGGAATTAAAAAGTTTAAAATTGCATTGTGTAAAATAAAAAATAAATAAAAATTCGAAGTTTTTGAATGGTTACAGTCTTAGAGCTCTGAATTTTTATATTGAATACTGAATTAAAACATTTACAAACATTGAAACATTTAATTTAGTTTAGACTACATCTTGGCTGAAGAAAGAATGCGGCATATGATAGGGAGTATGAAGGTAAGGAATGAGATAGGGTCCGAGCACTTCCCGGTTTTAGTTACACTAAGAAGAGGCGTCAGAAAGCGCGGCAGAGGGAGAAACGAAAAAGGGTGCGAACAAAACACGAAAATGGGAATCTGGGGGGTAGATAAATTAAACCAGTTTAAACAAAAGATGGAAAAGGAGAAAGTTAGGTATGAAAAAGAGGAGGGAATAGACTCGTTAGTTGAAAGGTTGAAGGGGTCCATTGAAAAGGTAAAGGATGAGCTCGGCACTAATGAAGAAAGAGTAGGGGGAAAGAGAGGCTGGTGGGACGAGGAATGCTGGGAGAGTAAAGAGAGAATAAAAGAGTGTGTGAGCAAATGGAGAAGAGGGGAAATGGAGAAGGAGGAGTATAACAGGAGGAAAAAAGAACATGCGAAGATGCTGGAAATAAAAAGACAGAGGGGAAAGGAAGAATATAAAGCAGAGGTAGAAAAAGCCATCAAAGAAAGTAGGGTGTGGGATGTGCTAAATAGGGATAGAGGGGAAAGGAAGGGCGTTAACGAAGAAATTGAAATGGAGGAATGGACGGATTATTTTAAGGGTCTATTAGGGGGAGAGCAAAATAAGA
>NW_022874357.1:0-1516 GCF_010883055.1 Belonocnema kinseyi
AGCCTTGGAGGAGATTATGTTGAGAAATAAAAAAAAAAAATTCTTAAAAACGTTGTTTTTCTTGGTCAGGCCGGAAACTTATCAATCCACCCTCGTATTTCATCACATTTCAGAAGTCAATAATTCAACCTATGCTAATCACAATGGCGTCGTCTCCAATTATTGTGTTTTTTGACATAAATTATCTACTACTTATAACACTTAACTTACCATGTCAATTTGAATATTTAGTATGTTTATTATCCATCTGTCTATTTCAGAATTTTAAATGACGCATTTAGTGGTTTTTTCAATTTCTTGAACTTGAAAAACTACTCGAGTGGCCATTCACTGTATCGATTATCTCATTCTAGAGAAAACGAAGAGATTTGAAAATTTCAAGTGAAGTACTAATCCTAGACTTTGGAGCGTCTATTTGCTTATTTTTCGGATAGCTGCAAACGGATTTATATTGATTTAACAGTATTTGAGTTTTCACTCATTTTCTTGAAGTTCAACATTTTATGGTACGAAGGAGAACATTTTAAAAGTAATAAAAATATGGTTTGAAAGGAGGGCAATTTTAATAGCCAACAAGTTTTTGTCATCAAAGAGGAAAATTTTGAATAAAAATTTGGTTTTATGTGGGAAGATTTTAATAGTAAACTAATGTTCGTCTTTAGAAGGGGGCAAGTTCAACAAGTAAGCTATTTTTGCTTTAAAAAGAGGGAAATTTCAAATTCAAACAAATATTTTACTTGGATAGTGAGTTTAAAAGTGAAAAATTTCGTTCTTGAAAGAGGGAGGTTTATATTAGTAAAAAATGTTTGGCTTTAAACAAGGAAAAATGTCAATAGCAAACAGGTATTCGACAAATATGCGAGAAAATACTAAAGTGAAAAACATTAATTGATTTAATCAAATTCGTAAAATTTGCAAAGAATTAGCTTGAATAATCACAATTAAATGTCCTTAGAATAATCCACGAGTATATATGATATTTTGATGAAACGAAAGATTTCTCTTTAAATCAGACATTTTACTGAATAGAAAATTATTATTTGAGCCAGATAAGTAGTGTTGTTGCAGTAACCACTTTTTTTAGTAATCGCAACCAAATTTTTGTAATCACAATCAAATGTTTGTAAAACGAACAAAAACTACTGAAAAATAGTATATTTTGTGTACTACGCGTATACGAGTTATTGCAAACACACAAGACGTTAGGGTTAGAGGACTACACTGCCTCAGTATGCACAATAGTTTGTGTAATAAGAGTATGGGTTTCAAATTTTATAATAAAAATACGTTTTACTTTTGAGCTTAGGTTGAAGGAACAAGTACCGCGAAGAACAGTGAGCGTGGGGTAAAGTGATGAATGCGTATGCGCGCGCATGTCTTTTTATGGCAGAGGGTGAGTTCCCAAGAACGAGGCGAAGCCGAGGCTTCCTTGGTGTATAAATGCAGATAAAGTGTTTGCTTCCTTGGTGTGCAATATACTATTGTTTGCGTAATTTAATCTTTTTGAGCGAAGCAG
>NW_022874358.1:0-1192 GCF_010883055.1 Belonocnema kinseyi
TAAGAAGGCCGTAAATAATGATTATATTGTGAGTGTGGTTTTTCCACTGATTAAGCATAATAATGGATGGAAAATTTATGAATCTTAAGGGACCACTGTCCCAGTTTGAATAATAAAGGTAGTTAAATGGGGCATTCATTGCCACCTACCTACTCCACTAAGCCTAGACCAGTGGTCGGCACGCTCTTGCCCTGGCTGCCCTACGACCTACTTTCAGGGCAGTACCTGCGAGCTTGGCCAGACCACCCCTTTCCTCAGGGGTCCTTTGTTATAAAATGGGAAAAAAATGTGAGATTACAAAATTCGTAATTTTGCGATCAGTGACTTAAAAGTAATATATTTGGTACCTACGTATTGTTCCGATTCCAAAAACATGTAATTTGTCTATAAAGGTTGAAAATTTGAGAAGTATTTAGTATTAAATTGACTGTCAATCTGATGTTTCTTGATTATAAACTCCTTCAAATTTGTTTACTTTTCTAGGCAAGTAATATATCATTGGAATCGGAAAAATTCGTAGATTCTGATAATGTTATTTTCAAATCGGTAATTGAAAAATTAAAAGTTTTAAAATTTCCTTACTTTGACATGCCTGTGGACAAAAGACCCTTGCTGGAGTAAGCTCACTCACACTAAGATACATGAATACACCGAAAAGTTGTAGAAAAAATTAAGACGGGTGGAGCCTGACCATACCTGAAAATGAAGCAAAAAGTTTGCCGACCACTGCACTAAACTTACCCTCACGTCGCTGACTAAACAGGAGTGTTGTGTCCAGTCTTTACAGAAACTAACTTTTTTGTATTGTCCAAATTTTTTTTTTTTCATTAATGATACTTCAAGGTATGTTATTTTTCACTTAACAACTCTGAATTGTTCATTACAATTGTAAAATAAATTTTTCAAAATTATAAACAATATAATTGTTTAAATAATTAATTTTTTCAAAAAATGAAAAAACCTGGAGATATTGCCGAGGAGAATCCAGAACTACCTTCACTTCTTCTTTAGGACTTTTGGTTTTTTTTTATAATGAAGGATAAATAATCCAATCCATATGCGCCATGGGATATCATAAAGCTAAATTAACATTTTCAGTTAAAATATAAAATTTTTTCTCAGTCATAAGTTCAAGTATTTGCTTAAAAGTTCAGGTTATTTGTTAAAAATTAATTCTTGTTGGTAATACATT
>NW_022874359.1:0-1029 GCF_010883055.1 Belonocnema kinseyi
ACAACGAAGACGTCATTGCCTCTGTAAGTGCTTATTTTGAGGAACTTCCGAAAACGCACTTTTCTGAAGGATTAAAAAACTTGAAAAGCGATTGATCAAGTGCATATAGCTCCAAGGAGATTATGTTGAAAAATAAAAAAAAATTTACCCAAAAAAAATTGTTTTTATACTTCATTCTAAGAACTTATTGAACTACCCTCGTAGCTATGAACTGAAGTTCCTGGATGGTAAATAATATTAATCTTTTAAATTTTGTTTGTATTTTTTTGCGAGAATTATGAAAATTTTGACAATAATTCTAAATTCAAACAAATTCTCTTCATCTAAAAAAACTCATAAAGTGTACTGTAAATTTTTATTTGAAGATTTCTTAAAGAATTCTACACTATCATGTGGAAATATGTACCTACAGCTGGAAGAGGAATGTCACATTTTGAGTAAACGAGTTGATAAGGCAAGAGAGAATTTTTCAGGAGTTTTCTTCTATGTAATATTTTTAAGACATGCAGTTTCAAAATTTCATGTTTTAATAAATATTTATCTGAAATCCGTTTTTTTTCTGCGGTAATATAAATATTGGTTCTAAAAAGTTTGTGTAAGTGTATTTCTGAAAAAGTTCATATATTATATATTCTGCTTAAGACTTAAAAATCTTTTTTGAGTGCTATAATTCATTGAAAAAATATATATTTCATTCTTGAAGAATAAAAACTTATTAGCTTCTCATTGCAAATATTTTCGCTACAGAATAGAGAAATCCAGATAACTCTATATGAAACTACTATCAGAAAGCGTTTAAACGATTGTTAATATTTTTTCAAATTGATACTGAATTATGGTTCTGTTACAGTTGTCTTTTTAAGTATTGTTTGATTTAGGTTACAGTAAAGGAACTTATTTCAATGTACATTGCCTTAATGAAGTTTGCGGACCAGGACTTTGAGTCAATTTCCAAAGATTACCTTGTAATTAAAAGTCGAAAAACTTAAAATATAAAATAATAAGAGAGTTGAGATTTCAAAAATAATA